>NW_026967518.1:0-112500 GCF_028390025.1 Pseudophryne corroboree
AGCTCTCTCTCTCTCTCTCTCTCCCATCTATCTAGCTCTCTCTCTCTCTCTCTCCCCCCATCTATCTAGCTCTCTCTCTCTCTCTCTCCCATCTATCTAGCTCTCTCTCTCTCTCCCATCTATCTAGCTCTCTCTCTCTCTCTCTCCCATCTATCTAGCGCTCTCTCTCTCTCCCATCTATCTAGCGCTCTCTCTCTCTCTCTCTCTCATCTATCTAGCTCTCTCTCTCTCTCCCATCTATCTAGCTCTCTCTCTCTCTCTCTCTCCCACCTATCTAGCTCTCTCTCTCTCTCTCATCTATCTAGCTCTCTCTCTCTCTCTCTCTCTCTCTCCCATCTATCTAGCGCTCTCTCTCTCTCTCTCTCTCTCCCATCTATCTAGCGCTCTCTCTCTCTCTCTCCCATCTATCTAGCGCTCTCTCTCTCTCTCCCATCTATCTAGCTCTCTCTCTCTCTCTCCCATCTATCTAGCTCTCTCTCTCTCTCTCCCACCTATCTAGCTCTCTCTCTCTCTCCCACCTATCTAGCTCTCTCTCTCTCTCTCCCATCTATCTAGCTCTCTCTCTCTCTCTCTCCCACCTATCTAGCTCTCTCTCTCTCTCTCTCCCATCTATCTAGCTCTCTCTCTCTCATCTATCTAGCGCTCTCTCTCTCTCTCTCTCTCTCTCTCTCTCTCCCATCTATCTAGCTCTCTCTCTCTCCCATCTATCTAGCTCTCTCTCTCTCTCTCTCTCCCACCTATCTAGCTCTCTCTCTCATCTATCTAGCTCTCTCTCTCTCTCTCATCTATCTAGCTCTCTCTCTCTCTCTCTCTCTCTCTCTCCCATCTATCTAGCGCTCTCTCTCTCTCTCTCTCCCATCTATCTAGCGCTCTCTCTCTCTCTCCCATCTATCTAGCGCTCTCTCTCTCTCCCATCTATCTAGCGCTCTCTCTCTCTCCCATCTATCTAGCTCTCTCTCTCTCCATCTATCTAGCTCTCTCTCTCTCTCTCTCTCTCTCATCTATCTAGCTCTCTCTCATCTATCTAGCTCTCTCTCTCTCTCTCTCTCTCTCTCTCCCATCTATCTAGCGCTCTCTCTCTCTCTCTCTCTCCCATCTATCTAGCTCTCTCTCTCTCTCCCATCTATCTAGCGCTCTCTCTCTCTCCCATCTATCTAGCGCTCTCTCTCTCTCTCATCTATCTAGCTCTCTCTCTCTCTCTCCCATCTATCTAGCTCTCTCTCTCTCTCTCTCTCTCTCTCATCTATCTAGCTCTCTCTCTCTCATCTATCTAGCTCTCTCTCTCTCTCTCTCTCTCTCTCTCCCATCTATCTAGCGCTCTCTCTCTCTCTCTCTCCCATCTATCTAGCGCTCTCTCTCTCTCTCTCTCTCTCTCTCCCATCTATCTAGCGCTCTCTCTCTCTCTCCCATCTATCTAGCTCTCTCTCTCTCTCCCATCTATCTAGCTCTCTCTCTCTCTCTCCCACCTATCTAGCTCTCTCTCTCTCTCCCACCTATCTAGCTCTCTCTCTCTCTCCCATCTATCTAGCTCTCTCTCTCTCTCTCTCCCACCTATCTAGCTCTCTCTCTCTCTCCCATCTATCTAGCTCTCTCTCTCTCTCCCACCTATCTAGCTCTCTCTCTCATCTATCTAGCTCTCTCTCTCTCTCTCTCCCATCTATCTAGCGCTCTCTCTCTCTCTCTCTCCATCTATCTAGCGCTCTCTCTCTCTCTCCCATCTATCTAGCGCTCTCTCTCTCTCCCATCTATCTAGCGCTCTCTCTCTCTCCCATCTATCTAGCTCTCTCTCTCTCCATCTATCTAGCTCTCTCTCTCTCTCTCATCTATCTAGCTCTCTCTCTCTCTCTCATCTATCTAGCTCTCTCTCTCTCTCCCATCTATCTAGCGCTCTCTCTCTCTCTCTCCCATCTATCTAGCGCTCTCTCTCTCTCCCATCTATCTAGCGCTCTCTCTCTCTCCCATCTATCTAGCGCTCTCTCTCTCTCTCTCTCCCATCTATCTAGCGCTCTCTCTCTCTCTCTCTCTCATCTATCTAGCTCTCTCTCTCCCATCTATCTAGCGCTCTCTCTCTCTCTCTCTCCCATCTATCTAGCTCTCTCTCTCTCTCTCCCATCTATCTAGCGCTCTCTCTCTCTCTCCCATCTATCTAGCTCTCTCTCTCTCTCTCCCATCTATCTAGCTCTCTCTCTCTCTCTCCCATCTATCTAGCTCTCTCTCTCTCTCATCTATCTAGCTCTCTCTCTCTCTCTCTCTCTCTCCCACCTATCTAGCTCTCTCTCTCTCTCTCCATCTATCTAGCTCTCTCTCTCTCTCCCATCTATCTAGCTCTCTCTCTCTCTCTCCCATCTATCTAGCTCTCTCTCTCTCTCTCTCCCATCTATCTAGCTCTCTCTCTCTCTCTCTCTCTCTCTCTCTCCCATCTATCTAGCTCTCTCTCTCTCTCCCATCTATCTAGCTCTCTCTCTCTCTCCCATCTATCTAGCTCTCTCTCTCTCTCTCTCCCATCTATCTAGCGCTCTCTCTCTCATCTATCTAGCTCTCTCTCTTTCTCTCCCATCTATCTAGCTCTCTCTCTCTCTCCCATCTATCTAGCTCTCTCTCTCTCTCTCTCCCATCTATCTAGCTCTCTCTCTCTCTCTCTCTCCCATCTATCTAGCGCTCTCTCTCTCTCTCTCTCCCATCTATCTAGGCTCTCTCTCTCTCGCCATCTATCTAGCTCTCTCTCTCTCTCCCATCTATCTAGCTCTCTCTTTCTCTCATCTATCTAGCTCTCTCTCTCTCTCATCTATCTAGCTCTCTCTCTCTCTCTCTCTCATCTATCTAGCTCTCTCTCTCTCTCTCCCATCTATCTAGCTCTCTCTCTCTCTCTCCCATCTATCTAGCTCTCTCTCTCTCTCTCCCATCTATCTAGCTCTCTCTCTCTCCCATCTATCTAGCTCTCTCTCTCTCTCCCATCTATCTAGCTCTCTCTCTCCCATCTATCTAGCTCTCTCTCTCTCTCCCATCTATCTAGCTCTCTCTCTCTCTCCCATCTATCTAGCTCTCTCTCTCTCTCCCATCTATCTAGCTCTCTCTCATCTATCTAGCTCTCTCTCATCTATCTAGCTCTCTCTCTCTCTCTCTCCCATCTATCTAGCGCTCTCTCTCTCTCTCCCATCTATCTAGCTCTCTCTCTCTCCATCTATCTAGCTCTCTCTCTCTCTCTCCCATCTATCTAGCGCTCTCTCTCTCTCCATCTATCTAGCGCTCTCTCTCTCTCATCTATCTAGCGCTCTCTCTCTCTCCCATCTATCTAGCGCTCTCTCTCCCATCTATCTAGCGCTCTCTCTCTCTCCCATCTATCTAGCGCTCTCTCTCTCTCTCTCTCCCATCTATCTAGCGCTCTCTCTCTCCCATCTATCTAGCGCTCTCTCTCTCCATCTATCTAGCGCTCTCTCTCTCTCTCCCATCTATCTAGCGCTCTCTCTCTCTCTCCATCTATCTAGCGCTCTCTCTCTCTCTCCCATCTATCTAGCTCTCTCTCTCTCTCTCCATCTATCTAGCTCTCTCTCTCTCCCATCTATCTAGCTCTCTCTCTCTCTCCATCTATCTAGCTCTCTCTCTCCCATCTATCTAGCTCTCTCTCTCTCTCCCATCTATCTAGCTCTCTCTCTCTCTCCCATCTAATCTAGCTCTCTCTCTCTCTCCCATCTATCTAGCTCTCTCTCATCTATCTAGCTCTCTCTCATCTATCTAGCTCTCTCTCTCTCTCTCTCCCATCTATCTAGCGCTCTCTCTCTCTCTCCCATCTATCTAGCTCTCTCTCTCCCATCTATCTAGCTCTCTCTCTCTCTCCCATCTATCTAGCGCTCTCTCTCTCTCCCATCTATCTAGCGCTCTCTCTCTCTCATCTATCTAGCGCTCTCTCTCTCTCTCTCCCATCTATCTAGCGCTCTCTCTCTCTCCCATCTATCTAGCGCTCTCTCTCCCATCTATCTAGCGCTCTCTCTCTCTCCCATCTATCTAGCGCTCTCTCTCTCTCTCTCTCCCATCTATCTAGCGCTCTCTCTCTCCCATCTATCTAGCGCTCTCTCTCTCCCATCTATCTAGCGCTCTCTCTCTCTCTCCCATCTATCTAGCGCTCTCTCTCTCTCTCCCATCTATCTAGCGCTCTCTCTCTCTCCCATCTATCTAGCGCTCTCTCTCTCTCTCTCCCATCTATCTAGCGCTCTCTCTCTCTCCCATCTATCTAGCGCTCTCTCTCTCCCATCTATCTAGCGCTCTCTCTCTCTCTCCCATCTATCTAGCGCTCTCTCTCTCTCCCATCTATCTAGCGCTCTCTCTCTCTCATCTATCTAGCGCTCTCTCTCTCTCTCTCCCATCTATCTAGCGCTCTCTCTCTCTCCCATCTATCTAGCGCTCTCTCTCCCATCTATCTAGCGCTCTCTCTCTCTCCCATCTATCTAGCGCTCTCTCTCTCTCTCTCTCCCATCTATCTAGCGCTCTCTCTCTCCCATCTATCTAGCGCTCTCTCTCTCCCATCTATCTAGCGCTCTCTCTCTCTCTCCCATCTATCTAGCGCTCTCTCTCTCTCTCCCATCTATCTAGCGCTCTCTCTCTCTCCCATCTATCTAGCGCTCTCTCTCTCTCTCTCCCATCTATCTAGCGCTCTCTCTCTCTCTCTCTCCCATCTATCTAGCTCTCTCTCTCTCTCTCCCATCTATCTAGCGCTCTCTCTCTCTCTCTCTCCCATCTATCTAGCGCTCTCTCTCTCTCCCATCTATCTAGCGCTCTCTCTCTCTCTCTCCCATCTATCTAGCTCTCTCTCTCTCCCATCTATCTAGCTCTCTGGACATGACTGGCCTACAAACTGCTGCCCTCCAGCTGTTGAGAAACTACACATCCCAGCATGCCCTGACACAGCTTTAGAATTCTCTGACAGCAAAACTGTGTCAGGGCATGCTGGGATATGTAGTTTCACAGCAGCTGGAGGGCAGCAGTTTGGACATGCCTGGTGTAGGCTGTTGGATTCCCCCAGTACTTTCCCCCCAAAATGGAATGCCTTCCTCTCTAGCCTCCCACATGGAAGTATCATGGGGAGAAAGAGGAGCAGCTCAGCTTTAAAACAAGCTGAGTGGTTTTCTGGAGCTCCATAGGGATCACCGTCGGTGGGCAGGAAACCCTGACCGGGGTTCTAGGCTGCCCATCTCTGGAGCCCAATTTTAGGCTGGAGATGGTGAGCTGGGTACCCGGGCAGATTCCTGGAAGTAGTTTAGATGGGAAAACTTCCCCCAGCCTAGACTGAGCGTCACCAGGGCGGATACTAACCCTCCAGGATGGGACGGTCAAAGGAGAGTGACTACTCCCCACCGTCCATAGAGGACAATGGTAGCTGTGCATGTGGCCAAGGCATGCACATCACATGGATAAACAATGGTTGAGAATAGCATGGTGGACTTACCCCCTGTGGTATGTATATTAGAGTAAGATAAAAAGAGGAGGCCTATGAGCATCCAGAGGTATTATACCATTTTCACTCTGCTGTAAACATCTTGCTGTATTCTTGTTGCCCCTAGCAATAGGGAAGTCTTTTTTAAGACTGGGTGAATAAACATCTGCCTCAAGACGACTGCTTCATCTTGTGATCTGCAGAGCTATACCAAACATAGTTCTGTTTTCTGGCTGTCCAGGGTGCACTCAGCGTCTCCAAGCTCTGCCTCCCGCCAGCTACCGTGCAGAGTCCTAGTCCAGCCACTAGTGATTCGTCAACACCACACAGGTGTGGTTAGCGTGTCGATGCATACAGAGCAGTACCATGGTTCCAGACTCCATGGCAACAAGGAGTCTAGTGGTAACAGTGTAGTACCCGCCCACTGCGCAGTGGGTGGTGTCAGTAGTAGGCGGTTACCGACAGTAAGTGGGAATCCCCTAATTGGCCAGATCCCCTGTGACCTAAACATCCATTCTGTGACTGGGGCGGGACGCGAGGTAGGGCGAGGGTTTTCATAGAGAACCATCCGGTCACAGAAATTGCTAGCATAGCGGTGGGATAATCCTAGGTGGCTTTTCGGTCACCTGATTGGAGAAGCCAAGTTAATAGAGGAGTAACTGCAGCGCAGGAGAAAGCACAAGATGGTGGATTTCAGCGGAATGTCTAAGGACGATCTGTAGATCGTGTATCAGGAGAAGGGTGTGGATATCCCTTTCAATGCATCCAGAAGCATCATGAGGGCGGCACTTGTGAGCTTGGAGATGTCCCTCTGGGCGGAGGTAGAGTGCTAAGGGCGTTGGCATTGAAGATGGTGGCCTACCAGTAGACATTCGTACAGAACCGGTGAGCCCCACAAGCCCCACCCTCTCTCCTAGCAGCAGCTATGTTTCATACCTAGCAGGGTCAGAGGTCCAACGTCTCCGGGGTAGGGGGTTCGACACGGATATCTTAGCAGATCGGCTACTGGAATTTGGAGAAAGAGCAACGGACCAAGAGTGCTTGATCATCACCTCACTTTCCAATACACTGCCGGGCTCCGGTGACTGTGCGCAGCCCGTTCTGCCCCCAGCAGTAGCGGAAGAGCCAGTGCTCCCACCTGAGGCAAAAGCGCCTCCAAGTCAGGTCTCCGGAGCGTGCAGGAAAGACTGGGCACACGTAGTCCCAGAATACAGCCCGTGGCTTCAGCTGCGTCACTAGGCTGCAGCAGTGAACGGTGCCCAGACTGAGCGGAGTGAGCGGCTTTAGGGCAGGAGGAGTGGGGGACTTAATAGATTGGGTCTTGGTCCCAGCGGTGGCTGAGAGCTTTTAGGTAGGGTAGATAAGAAGCCACTTAGTGAGGAGAGCTCCAGAAAGCACGTCTGGATAGTCCACGCCCCTCTTATTTATTATATTATATAATAACCGTGGTGACAGGTGTGGTACATCCCTGCAAAGGCAGATCCAATCTCTTTCTCATCAGACTCTGCTGTCTTCCCTGCACTCTCACTCAGATGTTCACTGCTGCCAGTAGCACACATATGAGAAGCAGAAGTATGGCGGCAGCTGTATAGATTCTGATATGTTATTATCTATATCATACCGTACACACATCTTCCTTATTACTATTGAGAGTAGAGGTACAGTAAGACACTGATGATGGGGGTGTAACAATGGATTATAACCTAGCAGATGATGATTGCAGTGTATTATATGGTGTATTGCATGTAAAATACCTTGTTCCACACCTACTCTGCTGTAGCAATATACCTTATATAAGGGTGAGTAACACATGTACAGGTTTACCAATGCTTCCAGGAGTAACGTTAGGAGACATTATTATAAAGCCTTCATTAAATGTTATGTTTTAATACACACATTTACTATTAAGTGTCCCAAAATGTAATTTTCTCCTATTGTTTACAAGATTAATATTGTTACAGAAAATGTCACATTCCCATAATGTATTTTATTTCCAGCAGATGGACCCACAAGCAGGAATATCTCAGAAGGACATCTAATGTTATCCCCGGATTGTGACATAAAAGATAATGACAGCAGACAGGATTCTCCAGGAGATAATCCCATTACCCCAATTATACATCCAGCTCTATCAGCTGATCCCTCTGATCCTGGGAAATGTTCTCCTGATCACTCTGATATTGGTGCATCTGTTACAGCTCTGAGAGTAGATACAGTGTTTCCCTGTTCTATAGATGCCAAATGTTTTACACAGAACACAAAGCTTATTACCCATCTGGCAGCTAAGGCAGGTGAGAAGCCACTGATATGTTCTGAGTGTGGGAAATGTTTTACCTGCAAATCACAACTTGTTTCACATCAGTGCAGTCACAAAGGTCAGAAGCCATTTCCATGTTCTGAGTGTGGGAAATGTTTTACAGAGAAATCACATCTTGTTACACATCAGAGACGTCACACAGGTGAGAACCTATTACCATGTTCTGAGTGTGGGAAATGTTTTGCCCGGAAATCAGAACTTGTTAGACATCAGCGAAGTCACACAGGTGAGAAGCCATTTTCTTGCTCGGAGTGTGGGAAATGTTTTGCCCAGAAATCAAAACTTGTTATACATCAGCGAAGTCACACGGGTGAGAATCCAATTTCTTGCACTGAGTGTGGGAAATGTTTTACACGGAAATCACAACTTGTTAAACATCAGAGAAGTCACACAGGTGAGAAGCCATTTGCATGTTCTGAGTGTGGGAAATGTTTTACAGAGAAATCACATCTTGTTACACATCAGAGACGTCACACAGGTGAGAACCTATTACCATGTTCTGAGTGTGGGAAATGTTTTACACTGAAATCACATCTTGTTACACATCAGCGAAATCACACTGGTGAAAAGCCATTTCCATGTTCTGAGTGCGGGAAATGTTTCACCCGGAAATCACAACTTGTTAAACATCAGCGAAGTCACACAGGTGAGACTCCATTTCCATGTTCTGAGTGTGGGAAATGTTTTACATACAAATCACTTCTTGTAATACATAAGAGAATACATACAGGTGAGAAACCATATTCCTGTTCTGAGTGTGGGAAATGTTTTACATACAAATCAACTCTTGATGCACATAAGAGAAGTCACACAGGTATATCACCATTTCCATGTTCTGAGTGTGGGAAATATTTTGCACAGAAATCACAACTTGCTAGACATCAAAGAATTCACACAGGTGAGAGGCCATTTCCATGTTCTGACTGTGGAAAATGTTTTGCACAGAAATCACATCTTTTTGCACATCAGCAAAGTCACACAGCTGAGAATCCATTTCCATGTCATGAGTGTGGGAAATGTTTTACACACAAATCAGATCTGGTTAGTCATAACAAAAGTCACACAGGTGAGAAGGCATTTTCTTGCTCTGAGTGTGGGAAATGTTTTGCCCGGAAATCAGAACTTGTTAGACATCAGCGAAGTCACACAGGTGAGAAGCCATTTCCATGTCATGAGTGTGGGAAATGTTTTACACACAAATCAGATCTGGTTAGTCATAACAAAAGTCACACAGGTGAGAAGGCATTTTCTTGCTCGGAGTGTGGGAAATGTTTTGCCCAGAAATCAAAACTTGTTATACATCAGCGAAGTCACACAGGTGAGAGGCCATTTCCATGTCCTGAGTGTGGGAAATGTTTTGCACACAAATCAGATCTTGTTAGTCATAACCGAAGTCACACGGGTGAGAATCCAATTTCTTGCACTGAGTGTGGGAAATGTTTTACACGGAAATCACAACTTGTTAAACATCAGAGAAGTCACACAGGTGAGAAGCCATTTGCATGTTCTGAGTGTGAGAAATGTTTTGCACACAAATCAGATCTTGTTATACATCACAGAAGTCACACAGGTGAGAAGCCATTTTTTTGCTCTGAGTGTGGGAAATGTTTTACACAGAAATCACATCTTGTTAGACATCAGCAAAGTCACACAGGTGAGAATCCATTTCCATGCTCTGAGTGTGGGAAAGGTTTTGCACACAAATCAGCTCTTGTTATACATCACAGAAATCACACAGGTGAGAAGCCATTTCAATGTTCTGAGTGTGGGAAATGTTTTACACAGAAATCACAACTTGTTACACACCAGAGAAGACACACAGGTGAGAAGCCATTTTAATCTTCTGGAGTATACTTATCATTGCCATGTGTTGTTCTTCAAGGTTCTTATCATCTCCTATACTTTTTGCAATACACATGTTACCACAGTGTGAAATAATCAGGTGTCATGCCCTCATCTACCACTGCTATGCAGATGACCTGTCTTTTGCTCTGGGTACCGAGAACCCAGCACCAATCCTAAATGTCTAGCTGAGCTCCAGGTGTGGGTGATGCCAGTTCGCTGTGACTCAGTCCTGGTGAAACAGGTCCTTATGATAGAAGCTCACCAACAAAGGGCAGGGCTACAGCTCAGCTTTGCTACCAGCCAGACTTACGCTTGGGGGTTCAGAATTACAAAATGCTGGTCATGTGCAGAATATTAGTGTCCTGGATGGTGGAGTGACACCATTAGACATCCGGTATCAGCCAGAATCAGATCCTCATATGTGGACCATAGCCAGACTCCAGCACTTAATTCCCTCAGAAGATCTACCTGATGTCGTACATGCACTTGTATCATCTCATATAGACTACTGCAATGTCATCTACCTGGGTCTCCCAGCAGAAGAATTGCACCAGTTGTAGCATGTACAGAATGCAGCAGCCAGGCTGTTACCTAACTAGCCCGTTCCTGCCACATAACACCCATTCTCTGGTCCCTGCACCGGCTGCCTGTAAGATGGTGACTGGGCCTAATTCAGGTTGGATCGCAGTGTGTGATCCAAATGGAATTCTGAAAAAGTTGCGGGCGCATCCACTGCACCCATCCTGTGCATGCGCCCGCATTTTCTGCGGAGGGGCCACAGAAAATGTGATTGCCTGTCAGGCAGAGGCGGTCACGAGGGTTGGTGGGCAATGCTCCATTTCCAGGGAGGTGCGAATCGGTGCGGGGGCAGTGTAGCGCGAACAGAGGGCAAAGGCGGACAAACGGACATCATCATGGTGGCTTTGTGACATGCAGCCGCTGTATTCGAGAAGAATGCGTCGGGCCTCCTGCGGGCGCAACTGAGCTGCAGCAGGAGGCTTCACTAACTTCTACGATGAAGCAGAAATTGTGAGGCAATCGCATTTTCTGCTTCATCAGGGGGGAGGCGGCGGTCAGCATGCTGGGTGGCCTTGCCCTGTGATGGGCGGCCCCTAGCGCGCTAGGAAAAGGATTGCTAATTCTACTAAATAGCAGCATCTGCAATCCTTACTGAATTAGACCAGCTATTAAATAATCTTACTGACTCTCCCAGCCTTGCATGACCACGGTACCAGAAGCAGCTTCTGCCTCCGTACTGCCCAAGCTTCTTCCATCTGTTGATGAAGGACTTAGCAGTACCATAGATTCCCAAGCAGTGCTTAGATGTCGGGGAGACAGGGTGGGTGGCAGTAGTGCAGTAGCGGGGGCTGCTGTAGGCAGTGTCTATGTGAGTAAACGTCCCCAAGCAGCGCTGAGGTGTCAGAGCAGGGAGACAGGGTGGGTGGTAGTGGAGTCATGGGGTGGATGGCAGTAGTGGGGGGAGACAAGGGGTGAATGGCAGTAGTGGGGGTAGACACGGGGTGAATGGCAGTAGTGGGGGGAGACGGTAGGTGTCAGTGGTGGGGGAGACACGGGGTGGATGGCAGTAGGGGGGAGACAGGATGGGTGGCAGTAGGTAGGGAGACAAGGTGGGTAGCAGTAGTGGGGGGAGACAGGGTGGGTGGCAGTGGTGGGGGAGACACAGGGTGGATGGCAGTACTGGGGGGAGACAAGGTGGGTAGCAGTAGTGGGGGGGGGAGACAGGATAGTGGCAGTAGTGGGTGGTAGACAGGGCAGGTGGCTGCAGTGTAGTACTAGGGGCTGCTGGAGACAGTAAAGAGGTGTATTGGTCCCACACAGAACCATTTGATAATTAGACTTAATGATGATCATGCTTCCTTATTTCTAGTTAATCCCTTATATGTGTTACTGTTATTTGCTGTGTCAGCCTCTGCGTTCTGTGTAATAATCCTGAAAGTAGTGCTGCTACCGATCTCATATTTGTAGTAACTTGGAAAAGATGAGATATGAGGTGCACTCTAGAAGCTTATAGGGGGTTAATCAGAGATGAACACAGATGTGACATCACGCAGCCCCCCCAGAAAATCGTCCCACCCTGCCCGCGTTCACCCCTCAGGGATGCGACCACAATGTGTGTGTCTGTGTGGCCGCTGTGCATGTGCATTTTGCCACCACCGGGTAAACTGCTGCGGGCCACTATTGCGGCTGGGTCTGAATGACCCCCATAGGCTGTTGTGCAGAGTAAAGTATTTTTTAAGTTTAAAATATAGACAAAAATATGTGTATTAAAGATATGAAATAAAGTTGTTTAAAAGCAAAATATTTCCAGTTTAATTTTGGCTATATCTGATTTTGACAGCTCATTTGAATAGTTGGATGATATTACGGGGGAAGGGGGGGGGTCTCTCTGTGTAATTAAATAGTTTTATCATTTGTTGGTTTTAAATAAATTATGTCTATTCAAATGTTCTGTTGTTTTTTAACTTTGTGATAAACTGTTTTTAAAATAAACCGATGGACGATAAGTCAGTTGCGCAGTTTCTCAATGTTACGCTACGTGTAGCGCCACTTAGCGTACCTTTTGAGCGGTGTGATGCTCTCGTAACACCTTGGTGAATATATATGGCTCCAGCAATATAACATACTTAAACCTTAGTATAGTGTCGGAAGTGTCCCTGACACTTCGCCAGATTTACAAAATAACTTAGTCGAGACAGATGGGTAAATTAGGATTAGAGGTCCAACCCAATAACCATATATATTAGTCCCTAGCGGACACAAAGGGATAACAATGCTGCACTGTAGCAACACAATACAATTCAAGAATACAGTAATACGTACAATAATATACAACAGACGGGAAATAAATGCGAGTACAATTAGCAATACAACTATAACAATACAATAGGATCAGTTACCTTCATACATACGCTGCGCCACCAGATTCCAGGCCTCAGTCGTCTTACAAGATGACCTCTGAGAAAGGTGACTGAAACCTGGGTCAGGTGCGTCCTTTTATACAATGTTCCAATAACAGTACAATGGGGAATGTAAGGTCTTCCATTGGTCCAGGGGCGGGACATATTCAGTACACCGTGGGTCATTGGTCAGCTGGAACACTGAGCGACACCTAATCTTGTGATGTGATTACAGGTTACTTCTGGGCTCCCACCTAAAGACCAGTTCACACCGACCAAAGTATCATACAGTAATATACATGAATCCGGTATCGCTAATAACTTGTTGACGTAATATGTGACAATATCCTCGCAACCACCGAATTATTACTTATGTGACCCTGAACAATTTCATCCCATACACGATGTCCTTACACGGTGTCCTTAATATTTAATGGAACAATACCTATATATATATATATATATATATATATATATATATATATATAGGATGGTGATGAAGGCGGCACTCAAGCAGGCATAAACAGCGGTAAAGTATATGTCAGTTTATTCCAACATGTTTCGGGGTAAAGTCCCCCGTCCTCAGGGTCATCATAACAAAACTGAACAAAACACCATACATATATACCCCCCATTGCAATTACCATTAGGGCTCAAATCCTACTCACCTGTCACACGCCGCTCTGACCCGCCGGCCGCTCAGCAGCACTTCCTGGTTGCTCAGCAGTGACGTCATTGGGACGCGCCCCCGTCCTGTAACCATGGGGACCGCCGGGCACGATCTCTGTACACTGGTGATGCGGCTGGGAACTCCACGCTGCCGGCCCGTGACGCTGTCAGGCAACAATGATACAGGGAGGTGTCTAGGCAACAACAGAAACAAAACAAACAAAACAACGTTAACACATATAGTGCTATACCACAACCAAAAAAAAAATTATTATCCCACCCCCACCTGTCAGAGGTTAAATAGCGCATCAATAACATTGCTGTATACTTGAAAAGAGCAAAATTGCAGAATAACCAGAGAATAGAAACATAATCTCCAACAGAGCTCATAGCTACGTTACTGATCAATCTAAAGGATTGCCATATGGTTACTATATAACATTATAGTGCCTCACATAAAGCAGTTTAATCCCAGATTTTCATTGAGGCCACGCGGTGATAGCGTATCTAGTTTAAAAATCCACCTAGATTCTCTTTGTAGTAGGATTCTATCACGGTCACCCCCTCTGAGGTTTCTGGGAACATGGTCAATCAACATTGCCCTAATACTAGGTATCCCATGTTTGTGCAGCAGACAATGTCGTGCAAACGGTTGGTCACTATTGCCCTTTTCAAAAGCTTTTTTTATAGCACTTCTATGTAGTGCCATTCGCTCACGAAACTGGCGAATGGTTTTACCTACATAGGCTAAGCCACATGGGCATATTAATAGATACACTACATGTGTGGATGTGCAAGTTAGGCGATGGCGAATAGGCAGCTTCTTGCCAGTATGGGGATGGTTAAAGGTACTACCTGTCATAAGGGTGTTACATGTGGCACACCCCAAACATCTGAAACACCCTAGTTTAGTTCTCAGGAAATGTGTTTCTCTAACGTCCTAGTGGATGCTGGGGACTCCGTCAGGACCATGGGGAATAGCGGGCTCCGCAGGAGACAGGGCACATCTAAAAAGCCTTTTAGGTCACATGGTGTGTACTGGCTCCTCCCCCTATGACCCTCCTCCAAGCTTCAGTTAGGTTTCTGTGCCCGTCCGAGTAGGGTGCAACCTGGATGGCTCTCTTATAGAGCTGTTTAGAAAAGTCTTTTTTAGGTTTAAACTAATCAGTGATTCCTGCTGGCGACAGGATCACTGCAACGTGGGACTTAGGGGAGAGACTTGCAACTCACCTGCGTGCAGGAGGATTGAAGTCTTAGGCTACTGGACACTGAGCTCCAGAGGGAGTCGGAACACAGGTCAGCCTGGGGTTCGTCCCGGAGCCGCGCCGCCGATCCCCCTTACAGACGCTGAAGACGGCGGAGATGGAGGTCCGGTGACAGGCGGCAGAAGGCTTCTCAGTCTTCATAGAGGTAGCGCACAGCACTGCAGCTGTGCGCCATTGTTGTCTCACAGGCTCACTGACACGGTCACGGAGGGTGCAGGGCGCTGCTGGGGGCGCCCTGGGCAGCAATATAAATACCTAATTTGGCAAAAGAAATACACCACATATAGCCATTAAGGCTATATGTATATATTTTAACCCAGGCCAGTATTAAAGAAACCGGGAGGAAAAGCCCGCCGAGAAAGGGGCGGAGCTTATTCTCCTCAGCACACAGGCGCCATTTTCCTGCCCAGCTCCGCTGGTGAGGAAGGCTCCCACTCTCCCCTGCACTGCACTACAGAAACAGGGTTAAAGAGAAGGGGGGCATAAATTGGCGATATATATATATATATTAAGAGCGCATATATAGAAACAACACCTTCTAGGGTTGTTATATACATTATAGCGCTTTTGGTGTGTGCTGGCAAACTCTCCCTCTGTCTCCCCAAAGGGCTAGTGGGTCCTGTCCTCTATCAGAGCATTCCCTGTGTGTGTGCTGTAGGTCGGTACGTGTGTGTCGACATGTATGAGGAAAATGTTGGTGAGGAGACGGAGCAAATTGCCTGTAATGGTGATGTCACTCTCTAGGGAGTCGACACCGGAATGGATGGCTTACTTATGGAATTACGTCATAATGTCAACACGCTGCAAGCCGGTTGACGACATGAGACAGCCGGCGGACAAATTAGTATCGGTCCAGGCGTCTCAGACACCGTCAGGGGCTTGTAAAAACGCCCAATTACCTCAGTCGGTCGACAGACACTGACACGGACACTGACCCCAGTGTCGACGGTGAAGAAACAAACGTATTTTTCCTTTAGGGCCACAAGTTACATGTTAAGGGCAATGAAGGAGGTGTTACATATTTCTGATACCACAAGTACCACAAATAAGGGTATTTTGTAGGGTGGGAATAAACTACTTGTAGTTTTGCCTGAATCAGATAAATTAAATGAAGTGTGTGATGATACGTGGGGTTCCTCCGATAGAAAGTTATGGGCGGTATACCCTTTCCCGCCAAAAGTAAGGGCGAGTTGGAAAACACACCTTAGGGTGGATAAGGCGCTCACACGCTTATAAAAACATGGCGTTACCGTTTCCAGATACGGCCGCCCTCAAGGAGCCAGCTGATAGGAAGCTGGAAAAATATCATAACAGTATATACACACATACTGGTGTTATACTACGACCAGCAATCGCCTCAGCCTGGATGTGCAGCGCTGAGGGGGCTTGGTCGGATTTCCTGACTGAAAATTTTGATACCCTTGACAGGGACAAGATTTTATTGACTATAGAGCATTTTAAGGATGCATTTCTATATATGCGTGATGCGCAGAGGCATATTTGCATTCTGGCATCAAGAGTAAATGTGATGTACATATCTGCCAGACGAAGACACGATAGTGGTCAGGTGAGGCAGATTCCAGACGGCATATGGAAGTATTGCCGTATAAAGGGGCGGTCCATTGGACCTGGTGGCCATGGCAACAGCTGAAAAATCCACCTTTTGTTACCCCGAGTCACATATCGGTAGAAAAGGACACAGTCTTTTCAGTCTCAGTCCTTTCGTCCCCATACGGGCAGGCGGGCAAAGGCCAGTCATATCTGCCCAGGGGTAGAGGAAAGGGAAGAAGACTGCAGCAAGCAGCCCATTCCCGGGAACAGAAGCCCTTCACAGCTTCTGCCAAGTCCGCAGCATAACGCTGGGGCCGTACAAGCGGACTCAGGTGCGGTAGGGGGTCATCTCAAGAGTTTCAGAATCACTCGCAAGGGAACTCCGGGATCCTACATGTAGTATCCCAGGTGTACATTGGAAATTCGAGACGTCTCCCCCTCACACAATTCACAGGCTGTATTCCCAGCAGGTGATAATCAAAGTACCCCTCTTACAACAAGGAAGGGGGTAGTATTCCACACTATATTGTGGTACTGAAGCCAACCGGCTCGGTGAGATCTGAAATATTTGAACACTTACATACAAGCGTTCAAATCAAGATGGAGTCACTCGGAGCAGTGATAGCGAACCAGGAAGAAGGGGACGATATGGTGTCACTGGATATCAGGGACGCTTACATACAGGTCCAAATTTGCCCTTCTCACCAAGGGTACTTCAGGTTCCTGGTACAGAACTGTCACTATCAGTTCAGACGCTGCCGTTTGGATTGTCCACGGCGCCCCGGGTCTTTACCAAGGTAATGGCCGGAATGATGATTTTTCTTAAAAGAAACATGGACGCTTTCCTGATAAGGGCAAGGTCCAGAGAACAGTTGGAGGTCGGAGTAGCACTATCTTAAGTAGTTCTACGACAGCACGAATGGATTCTAAATATTCCAAAATCGCAGCTTTTTCCGACGACACGTCTACTGTTCCTAGGGATGATTCTGGACACAGTCCAGAAAAACGTGTTTCTCCCAGTGGAGAAAGCCAGGGAGTTATCCGAGCTAATCGGGATCCTCCTAAAACCAGGAAAAGTGTCAGTGCATCATTGCACAAGAGTCCTGGTAAAAATGGTGGCTTATTACGAAGCAATTCCATTCGGCAGATTTCCCGCAAGAACACTTCAGTGGGATCTGCTGGACAAATGGTCCGGATCGCATCCTCAGATGCATCAGCGGATAACCCTATATCCAAGGACAAGGGTGTCTCTCCTGTGGTGATTACAGAGTGCTCATCGTCTAGAGGGCCGCAGATTCGGCATTCAGGATTGGATGCCGGTGACCACGGAGGCCAGCCTGAGAGGCTGGGGAACAGTCACACAGAAAAAAAAAAAAAAAAAAATTTCCAAGGAAGTGTGATTAAGTCTGGAGAATTCTCTCCGCATAAATAAGCTTAGAGCAAATTTATAATGCTCTAAACTTAGCAAGACCTCTGCTTCAAGGTCAGCCGGTATTGATCCAGTGGGATAACATCACGGCAGTCGCCCACGTAAACAGAAAGGGCGGCACAAGAAGCAGGAGGGCAGTGACAAAACTGCAAGGATTTTTCGCTAGGCGGAAAATCATGTGATAGCACTGTCAGCAGTGTTCTTTCCGGGAGTGGACGACTGGGAAGCAGACTTCCTCAGCAGGCATTACCTCCACCCGGGAGAGTGGAAACTTCATAGGGAAGTTTTTCAGCATGATTGTGGACCGTTGGCAAAGACCAAAGGTGGACATGATGGCGTCCCGCCCGAACAAAAAACGGGACAGGTATTCCGCCAGGTCTTGAGACCTTCAGGCGATAGCTGTGGATGTTCGGGTAACACCGTGGGTGTACCAGTCAGTGTATGTGTTCCCTCCTCTGTTTCTCATAACCAAGGTATTGAGAATTATAAGACATAGAGGAGTATGAACTATACTAGTGGCTCCGGATTGGCCAAGAGGGACTTGGTACCCGGAACTTCAAGAGATGCTCACAGAGGACTAAGGGCCTGGGGAGCTAAGAAGGGACTTGCTTCAGCAAGTACCATGTATATTCCAAGACTTACCACGGCTGCGTGTGACGGCATGGCGGTTGAATGCCGGATCCTGAAGGGAAAAGGCATTCCATAAGAGGTCATACCTACCCTGGTCAAAGCCAGGAAGGAGGTGACCGCACAACGTCATCACCACATGTGGTGAAAATATGTTGCGTGGGTGAGGCCAGGAAGGCTCCACGAAGGAAATTCAACTAGGTCGATTTCTACACTTCCTGAAAACAGGAGTGTTTTGAGCATCAAATTGGGGTTCATTAAGATTTAAATTTCGGCCCTGTAGATTTTCTTCCAGAAAGAATTGACTTCAGTTCCTGAAGTCCAGATTGTAAAGGGTGTATTGCATATACAGCTCTTTTGTGCCTCTAGGGGCACCGTGAGATCTCAACATAGTGTTGGGATTCCTTATATTCATATTGGTTTGAACCGCTCAAATCTGTGGATTTGAAATATCTCACATGGAAAGTGACCATGCTGTTGACCAATATCTCACATGGAAAGTGACCATGTTGTTAGTCCTGGCCTCGGCCAGGCGATTGTCAGAATGGGCGGCTTTGTCTTACAAAAGCCCATATTAAAAATTTTCCATTTGAACAGGGCAGAACTGGGTCTCGTCTCCAGTTTCTTCCTAAAGGGGTGTCAGCGTTTTCACCTGAAACAACCTATTGTGGTGCCTGCGGCTACTAGGGACTTGGAGGACTCCAAATTACTAGACGTTGTCAGGGCCCTAAAATATATATATATATATATATATATATATATATATATATATATATATATATATATAGTTAGGACGGCTGGTGTCAGAAAGTCTGACTTGCTGTTTATATTGTATGCACCCAACAAGCTGGGTGCTCCTGCTTAAGCAGTCTATTGCACGCTAGATTTGTAGTACAATTCAGCTTGCACATTCTGTGGCAGGCCTGCCACAGCTGAAATATGTAGATGCCCATTCCACAAGGAAGGTGGCCTCATCCTGGGCGGCTGCCCGAGGAGTCTCGGCATTATAACTTTGCCGAGCAGCTACGTGGTCAGGGGAGAACACGTTTGTAAAATTTTACAAATTTGATACTCTGGCTAAAGAGGACCTGGAGTTCTCTCATTCGGTGCTGCAGAGTCATCCGCACTCTCCCGCCCGTTTGGGAGCTTTGGTATAATCCCTATGGTCCTGACGGAGTCCCCAGCATCCACTAGGACGTTAGAGAAAATAAGATTTTACTTACCGATAAATCTATTTCCCGTAGTCCGTAGTGGATGCTGGGCGCCCATCCCAAGTGCGGATTGTCTGCAATGTTTGTACATAGTTATTGTTACAAAAATCGGGTTATTACTATTGTTGTGAGCCATCTTTTTAGAGGCTACTTCGTGTTTTGTTATCATACTGTTAACTGGGTTCAGATCACAAGTTGTACGGTGTGATTGGTGTGGCTGGTATGAGTCTTACCCGGGATTCAAGATCCTTCCTTATTGTGTACGCTCGTCCGGGCACAGTACCTAACTGAAGCTTGGAGGAGGGTCATAGGGGGAGGAGCCAGTACACACCATGTGACCTAAAAGGCTTTTTAGATGTGCCCTGTCTCCTGCGGAGCCCGCTATTCCCCATGGTCCTGACGGAGTCCCCAGCATCCACTACGGACTACGAGAAATAGATTTATCGGTAAGTAAAATCTTATTTTCCTGTATACCTGTCATTTTAGAGACATCCAGTTTGACTATGTGATCCCCTATATTACGTCCTCTGGTATTACTAGGTAAAAGTGACGTGTTAGCCAAAGATGATAATGACCCCTCAGTCTGAATAATAGGCCACAATGACTTAGCCCTACGTACCCTCCTAGTACTGGCTACCGTATATCTGTTAACCCAAGGAAGTTTGGGGCCACGATTAGAGTGGCTACGGCTCGAGGGACTAAGGGCCTCTGCTCTAGGGATACTAAGGGCCTTTGACCTAGCCTGTTGTAAAATACCATGCGGGTAACCCCGTTCAATAAATTTAGCCTGCATGGCATCCATGGCTAACTCAGTTTCTTGGGGGTCTGACGTGATGCGTCTTACACGCATAAATTGTGAAAATGGTAAACCCTTACGCAATGGGGCCGGGTGAAAACTAGAATGCTCTAACAACATATTCCTGTCAGTTTTCTTGACATACATGGAGGTAGACAACTGTCCCTCCTTGACAGTGATCAATACATCAAGGTAGTTAATGACACAACCGTCTATTGTATACGTAAACTGCACAGGGTGTTTAGTGGCATTATGGTCCTCCCACAGGGCAATCAGATCTTCTCGAGTCCCCAGCCATATAACCAGAAGGTCATCTATATATCTTCTATAGTATAGTACTTGAGACATAATGGCAGGATCAAGGTAAAACATACGTTTCTCCAGCTGGTACATGAAAGCGTTCGCGTACGACGGGGCCACAGCGGACCCCATCGCACACCCCGCTAATTGGAGCAAAAAACGGCCATTAAAGACAAAGTAATTACGGGTAAGTACCTTTTCTAATAGATTTAGAAAAAACTAAATCTCTGGCCCTTGGTAGGAATCATTATCCTCAAGTAAACTCCTAACCGCTTCGATACCTGCTTCATGAGGGATACACGTATACAAGCTGGTAACGTCAGAACTGCATAATGACGTACCCTCAGGTATATTCCCCAGGAGTTGAAGCTCACGTAGTAAGGACGTAGTGTCCTGAAGGTAAGAAGGAAGGGATTGAATGCATGGATTTAAGTATGCGTCAAGGTACACCGACACTGGATGATAGAGCGACCCCCTGGCAGACACAATGGGCCTGCCTGGAGGGTCAACCAGTGTCTTGTGGACCTTGGGCACAGTATAAAATAATGGGGCCTTGGGGTGCTCAATGGTAAGAGCTCGAACCACTTCACTGGAGATGGTACCGGCTATGCTAGCCTGATGTAAAATAGAGTCAAGCTCTGTTTTATAATCTTTGGTGGGGTCCCTAGTGAGTTTTCTATAGACCTTACTGTCATTCAGCTGCCGATCACATTCTCTGACATAATCTTCAAAATTCAGCACAACGATAGCCCCGCCCTTATCCGCCTTACGTATAATAATGTCGGTGCGGGCCGACAAAGCTTTTAAAGTGACCAGTTCGGTTTTAGGTAAATTGGGATAAACCCCATTCGACGAGGGAGTAAGTTCCTCTGCTTCAAGCATACGTAAGAATGTCCGTATAGAAGGATTAAGGCTTGGGGGGTCAAAGTGAGACCGAGGGGCTATTCGTCGCAACTGGGCTGGAACCTCTGGATGCAAATTGTCTACTGTATGGGTGTTAAAATATTCTTGTCGCCTAAGAGATCGTCCCAGACGGTGTACTTCAACTTTCCATTCCAGGGGATCCGCTGGAACTGTGGGGACAAAGGAGAGGCCCTTCGCTAACAGTCGATATTCTTGATCAGAAAGAGGGACTGAAGACAGGTTAAACACCAGCTCTTTTAAACTCTGGGTGGTTTTGGTGCGGGCAATTCTTTGATTCTGCCGCGACCTCCGCGTCCTCTCCCTCTTCTTGCGTGGGGGGTGCGGTTGGATCGAGTCCGCACACCCGATGGGCCTTGGCCTAAAGGGAAATTGCCATCTGATTGAGATAAGGACCCAGAGGCTCCTTCTGAGTCGCTGGCTGAGGTACTAGCCCCAAGTTGTTGTTCACGCCTCCTCCGGGGGTTAGACCGCCACTGTTGTTGGTCCCTGGTCGTCCTGGACCCACCCAGCCAAGGGTATACCTCACGTTGCTGATAATCCCTTTGAACAGTGGCTAGTTTCTCTTTCTTGAATCGCACTAGCTCCTGGCGGTATTGCTCTATTTGTGTAGTGAGCTTGGTTACCCATTCATTCTGAGTGTCCAGCTGTAGCGTGGGTTTATGTATTGCCTCAAATTGCTGAATTTGCTCCCGGACCAGGTTGAGCTCCCGTGTCGACTCCTCAACCACTAGTAACAATAGATCCATGGAGCATTTGTTGAGGATTGCTACCCAACGTCTACAGAAGGTAGTGTTGAACCGACCTATAGTGGGGGAGTTGCGGATCCTAAATCCCCTAGGGATTAGATTAGATCGATAATAGTCAGATAAAGAAATGCCGTGGTAGAGAAAATCTACCTCCCTTTGTTTCATTTTCAGCCATTTTCTGTAAAGTTCCTCATTGGTATTGATAATAGGATTGTCATCTAGCCTTTGTCCCACCAGTATGGAGTTGGCTTCAACATCGGAGAAGCTAAGACGTTCACTAGCATCACGCTGGATCAGGTCCAAAGTTGCCTCGCTGGAGATGGTAACTTCCATGGCAAAAGTCTCTGTCGGTACCTGAATTGATGCCCAATTTAACCAACTGGCAGCTGGATGCAGAAGTGGGACGTGCTCAAAAACACCATAAATGGAAGGCTAGCAGAAAGTGGGACTGCAGCCCAGAATGAGAGTCCTGTGTGGTCTGTAAATACGTTGCTGGTGCCTTAGCATGAGAAGACTAGACGAGAACACTGGCACTGACAATGCACCAGCAACTGTCAGTCTGTCTCAAATGTAGATTGCTGTGTACTCGGCACTCACGCATAAGGTAAAAGGTGCTGCGGTGCCCTCCTGGAGGCGAAGACCTCTGGCAATAGGATGGTGATGAAGGCGGCACTCAAGCAGGCATAAACAGCGGTAAAGTATATGTCAGTTTATTCCAACATGTTTCGGGGTAAAGTCCCCTGTCCTCAGGGTCATCATAACAAAACTGAACAAAACACCATACATATATACCCCCCATTGCAATTACCATTAGGGCTCAAATCCTACTCACCTGTCACACGCCGCTCTGACCCGCCGGCCGCTCAGCAGCACTTCCTGGTTGCTCAGCAGTGACGTCATTGGGACGCGCCCCCGTCCTGTAACCATGGGGACCGCCGGGCACGATCTCTGTACACTGGTGATGCGGCTGGGAACTCCACGCTGCCGGCCCGTGACGCTGTCAGGCAACAATGATACAGGGAGGTGTCTAGGCAACAACAGAAACAAAACAAACAAAACAACGTTAACACATATAGTGCTATACCACAACCAAAAAAAAAATTATTATCCCACCCCCACCTGTCAGAGGTTAAATAGCGCATCAATAACATTGCTGTATACTTGAAAAGAGCAAAATTGCAGAATAACCAGAGAATAGAAACATAATCTCCAACAGAGCTCATAGCTACGTTACTGATCAATCTAAAGGATTGCCATATGGTTACTATATAACATTATAGTGCCTCACATAAAGCAGTTTAATCCCAGATTTTCATTGAGGCCACGCGGTGATAGCGTATCTAGTTTAAAAATCCACCTAGATTCTCTTTGTAGTAGGATTCTATCACGGTCACCCCCTCTGAGGTTTCTGGGAACATGGTCAATCAACATTGCCCTAATACTAGGTATCCCATGTTTGTGCAGCAGACAATGTCGTGCAAACGGTTGGTCACTATTGCCCTTTTCAAAAGCTTTTTTTATAGCACTTCTATGTAGTGCCATTCGCTCACGAAACTGGCGAATGGTTTTACCTACATAGGCTAAGCCACATGGGCATATTAATAGATACACTACATGTGTGGATGTGCAAGTTAGGCGATGGCGAATAGGCAGCTTCTTGCCAGTATGGGGATGGTTAAAGGTACTACCTGTCATAAGGGTGTTACATGTGGCACACCCCAAACATCTGAAACACCCTAGTTTAGTTCTCAGGAAATGTGTTTCCTGTATACCTGTCATTTTAGAGACATCCAGTTTGACTATGTGATCCCCTATATTACGTCCTCTGGTATGACTAGGTAAAAGTGACGTGTTAGCCAAAGATGATAATGACCCCCTCAGTCTGAATAATAGGCCACAATGACTTAGCCCTACGTACCCTCCTAGTACTGGCTACCATATATCTGTTAACCCAAGGAAGTTTGGGGCCACGATTAGAGTGGCTACGGCTCGAGGGACTAAGGGCCTCTGCTCTAGGGATACTAAGGGCCTTTGACCTAGCCTGTTGTAAAATACCATGCGGGTAACCCCGTTCAATAAATTTAGCCTGCATGGCATCTATGGCTAACTCAGTTTCTTGGGGGTCTGACGTGATGCGTCTTACACGCATAAATTGTGAAAATGGTAAACCCTTACGCAATGGGGCCGGGTGAAAACTAGAATGCTCTAACAACATATTCCTGTCAGTTTTCTTGACATACATGGAGGTAGACAACTGTCCCTCCTTGACAGTGATCAATACATCAAGGTAGTTAATGACACAACCGTCTATTGTATACGTAAACTGCACAGGGTGTTTAGTGGCATTATGGTCCTCCCACAGGGCAATCAGATCTTCTCGAGTCCCCAGCCATATAACCAGAAGGTCATCTATATATCTTCTATAGTATAGTACTTGAGACATAATGGCAGGATCAAGGTAAAACATACGTTTCTCCAGCTGGTACATGAAAGCGTTCGCGTACGACGGGGCCACAGCGGACCCCATCGCACACCCCGCTAATTGGAGCAAAAAACGGCCATTAAAGACAAAGTAATTACGGGTAAGTACCTTTTCTAATAGATTTAGAAAAAACGAAATCTCTGGCCCTTGGTAGGAATCATTATCCTCAAGTAAACTCCTATCCGCTTCGATACCTGCTTCATGAGGGATACACGTATACAAGCTGGTAACGTCAGAACTGCATAATGACGTACCCTCAGGTATATTCCCCAGGAGTTGAAGCTCACGTAGTAAGGACGTAGTGTCCTGAAGGTAAGAAGGAAGGGATTGAATGCATGGATTTAAGTATGCGTCAAGGTACACCGACACTGGATGATAGAGCGACCCCCTGGCAGACACAATGGGCCTGCCTGGAGGGTCAACCAGTGTCTTGTGGACCTTGGGCACAGTATAAAATAATGGGGCCTTGGGGTGCTCAATGGTAAGAGCTCGAACCACTTCACTGGAGATGGTACCGGCTATGCTAGCCTGATGTAAAATAGAGTCAAGCTCTGTTTTATAATCTTTGGTGGGGTCCCTAGTGAGTTTTCTATAGACCTTACTGTCATTCAGCTGCCGATCACATTCTCTGACATAATCTTCAAAATTCAGCACAACGATAGCCCCGCCCTTATCCGCCTTACGTATAATAATGTCGGTGCGGGCCGACAAAGCTTTTAAAGTGACCAGTTCGGTTTTAGGTAAATTGGGATAAACCCCATCCGACGAGGGAGTAAGTTCCTCTGCTTCAAGCATACGTAAGAATGTCCGTATAGAAGGATTAAGGCTTGGGGGGTCAAAGTGAGACCGAGGGGCTATTCGTCGCAACTGGGCTGGAACCTCTGGATGCAAATTGTCTACTGTATGGGTGTTAAAATATTCTTGTCGCCTAAGAGATCGTCCCAGACGGTGTACTTCAACTTTCCATTCCAGGGGATCCGCTGGAACTGTGGGGACAAAGGAGAGGCCCTTCGCTAACAGTCGATATTCTTGATCAGAAAGAGGGACTGAAGACAGGTTAAACACCAGCTCTTTTAAACTCTGGGTGGTTTTGGTGCGGGCAATTCTTTGATTCTGCCGCGACCTCCGCGTCCTCTCCCTCTTCTTGCGTGGGGGGTGCGGTTGGATCGAGTCCGCACACCCGATGGGCCTTGGCCTAAAGGGAAATTGCCATCTGATTGAGATAAGGACCCAGAGGCTCCTTCTGAGTCGCTGGCTGAGGTACTAGCCCCAAGTTGTTGTTCACGCCTCCTCCGGGGGTTAGACCGCCACTGTTGTTGGTCCCTGGTCGTCCTGGACCCACCCAGCCAAGGGTATACCTCACGTTGCTGATAATCCCTTTGAACAGTGGCTAGTTTCTCTTTCTTGAATCGCACTAGCTCCTGGCGGTATTGCTCTATTTGTGTAGTGAGCTTGGTTACCCATTCATTCTGAGTGTCCAGCTGTAGCGTGGGTTTATGTATTGCCTCAAATTGCTGAATTTGCTCCCGGACCAGGTTGAGCTCCCGTGTCGACTCCTCAACCACTAGTAACAATAGATCCATGGAGCATTTGTTGAGGATTGCTACCCAACGTCTACAGAAGGTAGTGTTGAACCGACCTATAGTGGGGGAGTTGCGGATCCTAAATCCCCTAGGGATTAGATTAGATCGATAATAGTCAGATAAAGAAATGCCGTGGTAGAGAAAATCTACCTCCCTTTGTTTCATTTTCAGCCATTTTCTGTAAAGTTCCTCATTGGTATTGATAATAGGATTGTCATCTAGCCTTTGTCCCACCAGTATGGAGTTGGCTTCAACATCGGAGAAGCTAAGACGTTCACTAGCATCACGCTGGATCAGGTCCAAAGTTGCCTCGCTGGAGATGGTAACTTCCATGGCAAAAGTCTCTGTCGGTACCTGAATTGATGCCCAATTTAACCAACTGGCAGCTGGATGCAGAAGTGGGACGTGCTCAAAAACACCATAAATGGAAGGCTAGCAGAAAGTGGGACTGCAGCCCAGAATGAGAGTCCTGTGTGGTCTGTAAATACGTTGCTGGTGCCTTAGCATGAGAAGACTAGACGAGAACACTGGCACTGACAATGCACCAGCAACTGTCAGTCTGTCTCAAATGTAGATTGCTGTGTACTCGGCACTCACGCATAAGGTAAAAGGTGCTGCGGTGCCCTCCTGGAGGCGAAGACCTCTGGCAATAGGATGGTGATGAAGGCGGCACTCAAGCAGGCATAAACAGCGGTAAAGTATATGTCAGTTTATTCCAACATGTTTCGGGGTAAAGTCCCCTGTCCTCAGGGTCATCATAACAAAACTGAACAAAACACCATACATATATACCCCCCATTGCAATTACCATTAGGGCTCAAATCCTACTCACCTGTCACACGCCGCTCTGACCCGCCGGCCGCTCAGCAGCACTTCCTGGTTGCTCAGCAGTGACGTCATTGGGACGCGCCCCCGTCCTGTAACCATGGGGACCGCCGGGCACGATCTCTGTACACTGGTGATGCGGCTGGGAACTCCACGCTGCCGGCCCGTGACGCTGTCAGGCAACAATGATACAGGGAGGTGTCTAGGCAACAACAGAAACAAAACAAACAAAACAACGTTAACACATATAGTGCTATACCACAACCAAAAAAAAAATTATTATCCCACCCCCACCTGTCAGAGGTTAAATAGCGCATCAATAACATTGCTGTATACTTGAAAAGAGCAAAATTGCAGAATAACCAGAGAATAGAAACATAATCTCCAACAGAGCTCATAGCTACGTTACTGATCAATCTAAAGGATTGCCATATGGTTACTATATAACATTATAGTGCCTCACATAAAGCAGTTTAATCCCAGATTTTCATTGAGGCCACGCGGTGATAGCGTATCTAGTTTAAAAATCCACCTAGATTCTCTTTGTAGTAGGATTCTATCACGGTCACCTCCTCTGAGGTTTCTGGGAACATGGTCAATCAACATTGCCCTAATACTAGGTATCCCATGTTTGTGCAGCAGACAATGTCGTGCAAACGGTTGGTCACTATTGCCCTTTTCAAAAGCTTTTTTTATAGCACTTCTATGTAGTGCCATTCGCTCACGAAACTGGCGAATGGTTTTACCTACATAGGCTAAGCCACATGGGCATATTAATAGATACACTACATGTGTGGATGTGCAAGTTAGGCGATGGCGAATAGGCAGCTTCTTACCAGTATGGGGATGGTTAAAGGTACTACCTGTCATAAGGGTGTTACATGTGGCACACCCCAAACATCTGAAACACCCTAGTTTAGTTCTCAGGAAATGTGTTTCCTGTATACCTGTCATTTTAGAGACATCCAGTTTGACTATGTGATCCCCTATATTACGTCCTCTGGTATGACTAGGTAAAAGTGACGTGTTAGCCAAAGATGATAATGACCCCTCAGTCTGAATAATAGGCCACAATGACTTAGCCCTACGTACCCTCCTAGTACTGGCTACCGTATATCTGTTAACCCAAGGAAGTTTGGGGCCACGATTAGAGTGGCTACGGCTCGAGGGACTAAGGGCCTCTGCTCTAGGGATACTAAGGGCCTTTGACCTAGCCTGTTGTAAAATACCATGCGGGTAACCCCGTTCAATAAATTTAGCCTGCATGGCATCCATGGCTAATTCAGTTTCTTGGGGGTCTGACGTGATGCGTCTTACACGCATAAATTGTGAAAATGGTAAACCCTTACGCAATGGGGCCGGGTGAAAACTAGAATGCTCTAACAACATATTCCTGTCAGTTTTCTTGACATACATGGAGGTAGACAACTGTCCCTCCTTGACAGTGATCAATACATCAAGGTAGTTAATGACACAACCGTCTATTGTATACGTAAACTGCACAGGGTGTTTAGTGGCATTATGGTCCTCCCACAGGGCAATCAGATCTTCTCGAGTCCCCAGCCATATAACCAGAAGGTCATCTATATATCTTCTATAGTATAGTACTTGAGACATAATGGCAGGATCAAGGTAAAACATACGTTTCTCCAGCTGGTACATGAAAGCGTTCGCGTACGACGGGGCCACAGCGGACCCCATCGCACACCCCGCTAATTGGAGCAAAAAACGGCCATTAAAGACAAAGTAATTACGGGTAAGTACCTTTTCTAATAGATTTAGAAAAAACGAAATCTCTGGCCCTTGGTAGGAATCATTATCCTCAAGTAAACTCCTAACCGCTTCGATACCTGCTTCATGAGGGATACACGTATACAAGCTGGTAACGTCAGAACTGCATAATGACGTACCCTCAGGTATATTCCCCAGGAGTTGAAGCTCACGTAGTAAGGACGTAGTGTCCTGAAGGTAAGAAGGAAGGGATTGAATGCATGGATTTAAGTATGCGTCAAGGTACACCGACACTGGATGATAGAGCGACCCCCTGGCAGACACAATGGGCCTGCCTGGAGGGTCAACCAGTGTCTTGTGGACCTTGGGCACAGTATAAAATAATGGGGCCTTGGGGTGCTCAATGGTAAGAGCTCGAACCACTTCACTGGAGATGGTACCGGCTATGCTAGCCTGATGTAAAATAGAGTCAAGCTCTGTTTTATAATCTTTGGTGGGGTCCCTAGTGAGTTTTCTATAGACCTTACTGTCATTCAGCTGCCGATCACATTCTCTGACATAATCTTCAAAATTCAGCACAACGATAGCCCCGCCCTTATCCGCCTTACGTATAATAATGTCGGTGCGGGCCGACAAAGCTTTTAAAGTGACCAGTTCGGTTTTAGGTAAATTGGGATAAACCCCATCCGACGAGGGAGTAAGTTCCTCTGCTTCAAGCATACGTAAGAATGTCCGTATAGAAGGATTAAGGCTTGCGGGGTCAAAGTGAGACCGAGGGGCTATTCGTCGCAACTGGGCTGGAACCTCTGGATGCAAATTGTCTACTGTATGGGTGTTAAAATATTCTTGTCGCCTAAGAGATCGTCCCAGACGGTGTACTTCAACTTTCCATTCCAAGGGATCCGCTGGAACTGTGGGGACAAAGGAGAGGCCCTTCGCTAACAGTCGATATTCTTGATCAGAAAGAGGGACTGAAGACAGGTTAAACACCAGCTCTTTTAAACTCTGGGTGGTTTTGGTGCGGGCAATTCTTTGATTCTGCCGCGACCTCCGCGTCCTCTCCCTCTTCTTGCGTGGGGGGTGCGGTTGGATCGAGTCCGCACACCCGATGGGCCTTGGCCTAAAGGGAAATTGCCATCTGATTGAGATAAGGACCCAGAGGCTCCTTCTGAGTCGCTGGCTGAGGTACTAGCCCCAAGTTGTTGTTCACGCCTCCTCCGGGGGTTAGACCGCCACTGTTGTTGGTCCCTGGTCGTCCTGGACCCACCCAGCCAAGGGTATACCTCACGTTGCTGATAATCCCTTTGAACAGTGGCTAGTTTCTCTTTCTTGAATCGCACTAGCTCCTGGCGGTATTGCTCTATTTGTGTAGTGAGCTTGGTTACCCATTCATTCTGAGTGTCCAGCTGTAGCGTGGGTTTATGTATTGCCTCAAATTGCTGAATTTGCTCCCGGACCAGGTTGAGCTCCTGTGTCGACTCCTCAACCACTAGTAACAATAGATCCATGGAGCATTTGTTGAGGATTGCTACCCAACGTCTACAGAAGGTAGTGTTGAACCGACCTATAGTGGGGGAGTTGCGGATCCTAAATCCCCTAGGGATTAGATTAGATCGATAATAGTCAGATAAAGAAATGCCGTGGTAGAGAAAATCTACCTCCCTTTGTTTCATTTTCAGCCATTTTCTGTAAAGTTCCTCATTGGTATTGATAATAGGATTGTCATCTAGCCTTTGTCCCACCAGTATGGAGTTGGCTTCAACATCGGAGAAGCTAAGACGTTCACTAGCATCACGCTGGATCAGGTCCAAAGTTGCCTCGCTGGAGATGGTAACTTCCATGGCAAAAGTCTCTGTCGGTACCTGAATTGATGCCCAATTTAACCAACTGGCAGCTGGATGCAGAAGTGGGACGTGCTCAAAAACACCATAAATGGAAGGCTAGCAGAAAGTGGGACTGCAGCCCAGAATGAGAGTCCTGTGTGGTCTGTAAATACGTTGCTGGTGCCTTAGCATGAGAAGACTAGACGAGAACACTGGCACTGACAATGCACCAGCAACTGTCAGTCTGTCTCAAATGTAGATTGCTGTGTACTCGGCACTCACGCATAAGGTAAAAGGTGCTGCGGTGCCCTCCTGGAGGCGGAGACCTCTGGCAATAGGATGGTGATGAAGGCGGCACTCAAGCAGGCATAAACAGCGGTAAAGTATATGTCAGTTTATTCCAACATGTTTCGGGGTAAAGTCCCCCGTCCTCAGGGTCATCATAACAAAACTGAACAAAACACCATACATATATACCCCCCATTGCAATTACCATTAGGGCTCAAATCCTACTCACCTGTCACACGCCGCTCTGACCCGCCGGCCGCTCAGCAGCACTTCCTGGTTGCTCAGCAGTGACGTCATTGGGACGCGCCCCCGTCCTGTAACCATGGGGACCGCCGGGCACGATCTCTGTACACTGGTGATGCGGCTGGGAACTCCACGCTGCCGGCCCGTGACGCTGTCAGGCAACAATGATACAGGGAGGTGTCTAGGCAACAACAGAAACAAAACAAACAAAACAACGTTAACACATATAGTGCTATACCACAACCAAAAAAAAAATTATTATCCCACCCCCACCTGTCAGAGGTTAAATAGCGCATCAATAACATTGCTGTATACTTGAAAAGAGCAAAATTGCAGAATAACCAGAGAATAGAAACATAATCTCCAACAGAGCTCATAGCTACGTTACTGATCAATCTAAAGGATTGCCATATGGTTACTATATAACATTATAATGCCTCACATAAAGCAGTTTAATCCCAGATTTTCATTGAGGCCACGCGGTGATAGCGTATCTAGTTTAAAAATCCACCTAGATTCTCTTTGTAGTAGGATTCTATCACGGTCACCCCCTCTGAGGTTTCTGGGAACATGGTCAATCAACATTGCCCTAATACTAGGTATCCCATGTTTGTGCAGCAGACAATGTCGTGCAAACGGTTGGTCACTATTGCTCTTTTCAAAAGCTTTTTTTATAGCACTTCTATGTAGTGCCATTCGCTCACGAAACTGGCGAATGGTTTTACCTACATAGGCTAAGCCACATGGGCATATTAATAGATACACTACATGTGTGGATGTGCAAGTTAGGCGATGGCGAATAGGCAGCTTCTTGCCAGTATGGGGATGGTTAAAGGTACTACCTGTCATAAGGGTGTTACATGTGGCACACCCCAAACATCTGAAACACCCTAGTTTAGTTCTCAGGAAATGTGTTTCCTGTATACCTGTCATTTTAGAGACATCCAGTTTGACTATGTGATCCCCTATATTACGTCCTCTGGTATGACTAGGTAAAAGTGACGTGTTAGCCAAAGATGATAATGACCCCTCAGTCTGAATAATAGGCCACAATGACTTAGCCCTACGTACCCTCCTAGTACTGGCTACCGTATATCTGTTAACCCAAGGAAGTTTGGGGCCACGATTAGAGTGGCTACGGCTCGAGGGACTAAGGGCCTCTGCTCTAGGGATACTAAGGGCCTTTGACCTAGCCTGTTGTAAAATACCATGCGGGTAACCCCGTTCAATAAATTTAGCCTGCATGGCATCCATGGCTAACTCAGTTTCTTGGGGGTCTGACGTGATGCGTCTTACACGCATAAATTGTGAAAATGGTAAACCCTTACGCAATGGGGCCGGGTGAAAACTAGAATGCTCTAACAACATATTCCTGTCAGTTTTCTTGACATACATGGAGGTAGACAACTGTCCCTCCTTGACAGTGATCAATACATCAAGGTAGTTAATGACACAACCGTCTATTGTATACGTAAACTGCACAGGGTGTTTAGTGGCATTATGGTCCTCCCACAGGGCAATCAGATCTTCTCGAGTCCCCAGCCATATAACCAGAAGGTCATCTATATATCTTCTATAGTATAGTACTTGAGACATAATGGCAGGATCAAGGTAAAACATACGTTTCTCCAGCTGGTACATGAAAGTGTTCGCGTACGACGGGGCCACAGCGGACCCCATCGCACACCCCGCTAATTGGAGCAAAAAACGGCCATTAAAGACAAAGTAATTACGGGTAAGTACCTTTTCTAATAGATTTAGAAAAAACGAAATCTCTGGCCCTTGGTAGGAATCATTATCCTCAAGTAAACTCCTAACCGCTTCGATACCTGCTTCATGAGGGATACACGTATACAAGCTGGTAACGTCAGAACTGCATAATGACGTACCCTCAGGTATATTCCCCAGGAGTTGAAGCTCACGTAGTAAGGACGTAGTGTCCTGAAGGTAAGAAGGAAGGGATTGAATGCATGGATTTAAGTATGCGTCAAGGTACACCGACACTGGATGATAGAGCGACCCCCTGGCAGACACAATGGGCCTGCCTGGAGGGTCAACCAGTGTCTTGTGGACCTTGGGCACAGTATAAAATAATGGGGCCTTGGGGTGCTCAATGGTAAGAGCTCGAACCACTTCACTGGAGATGGTACCGGCTATGCTAGCCTGATGTAAAATAGAGTCAAGCTCTGTTTTATATTCTTTGGTGGGGTCCCTAGTGAGTTTTCTATAGACCTTACTGTCATTCAGCTGCCGATCACATTCTCTGACATAATCTTCAAAATTCAGCACAACGATAGCCCCGCCCTTATCCGCCTTACGTATAATAATGTCGGTGCGGGCCGACAAAGCTTTTAAAGTGACCAGTTCGGTTTTAGGTAAATTGGGATAAACCCCATCCGATGAGGGAGTAAGTTCCTCTGCTTCAAGCATACGTAAGAATGTCCGTATAGAAGGATTAAGGCTTGGGGGGTCAAAGTGAGACCGAGGGGCTATTCGTCGCAACTGGGCTGGAACCTCTGGATGCAAATTGTCTACTGTATGGGTGTTAAAATATTCTTGTCGCCTAAGAGATCGTCCCAGACGGTGTACTTCAACTTTCCATTCCAGGGGATCCGCTGGAACTGTGGGGACAAAGGAGAGGCCCTTCGCTAACAGTCGATATTCTTGATCAGAAAGAGGGACTGAAGACAGGTTAAACACCAGCTCTTTTAAACTCTGGGTGGTTTTGGTGCGGGCAATTCTTTGATTCTGCCGCGACCTCCGCGTCCTCTCCCTCTTCTTGCGTGGGGGGTGCGGTTGGATCGAGTCCGCACACCCGATGGGCCTTGGCCTAAAGGGAAATTGCCATCTGATTGAGATAAGGACCCAGAGGCTCCTTCTGAGTCGCTGGCTGAGGTACTAGCCCCAAGTTGTTGTTCACGCCTCCTCCGGGGGTTAGACCGCCACTGTTGTTGGTCCCTGGTCGTCCTGGACCCACCCAGCCAAGGGTATACCTCACGTTGCTGATAATCCCTTTGAACAGTGGCTAGTTTCTCTTTCTTGAATCGCACTAGCTCCTGGCGGTATTGCTCTATTTGTGTAGTGAGCTTGGTTACCCATTCATTCTGAGTGTCCAGCTGTAGCGTGGGTTTACGTATTGCCTCAAATTGCTGAATTTGCTCCCGGACCAGGTTGAGCTCCCGTGTCGACTCCTCAACCACTAGTAACAATAGATCCATGGAGCATTTGTTGAGGATTGCTACCCAACGTCTACAGAAGGTAGTGTTGAACCGACCTATAGTGGGGGAGTTGTGGATCCTAAATCCCCTAGGGATTAGATTAGATCGATAATAGTCAGATAAAGAAATGCCGTGGTAGAGAAAATCTACCTCCCTTTGTTTCATTTTCAGCCATTTTCTGTAAAGTTCCTCATTGGTATTGATAATAGGATTGTCATCTAGCCTTTGTCCCACCAGTATGGAGTTGGCTTCAACATCGGAGAAGCTAAGACGTTCACTAGCATCACGCTGGATCAGGTCCAAAGTTGCCTCGCTGGAGATGGTAACTTCCATGGCAAAAGTCTCTGTCGGTACCTGAATTGATGCCCAATTTAACCAACTGGCAGCTGGATGCAGAAGTGGGACGTGCTCAAAAACACCATAAATGGAAGGCTAGCAGAAAGTGGGACTGCAGCCCAGAATGAGAGTCCTGTGTGGTCTGTAAATACGTTGCTGGTGCCTTAGCATGAGAAGACTAGACGAGAACACTGGCACTGACAATGCACCAGCAACTGTCAGTCTGTCTCAAATGTAGATTGCTGTGTACTCGGCACTCACGCATAAGGTAAAAGGTGCTGCGGTGCCCTCCTGGAGGCGAAGACCTCTGGCAATAGGATGGTGATGAAGGCGGCACTCAAGCAGGCATAAACAGCGGTAAAGTATATGTCAGTTTATTCCAACATGTTTCGGGGTAAAGTCCCCCGTCCTCAGGGTCATCATAACAAAACTGAACAAAACACCATACATATATACCCCCCATTGCAATTACCATTAGGGCTCAAATCCTACTCACCTGTCACACGCCGCTCTGACCCGCCGGCCGCTCAGCAGCACTTCCTGGTTGCTCAGCAGTGACGTCATTGGGACGCGCCCCCGTCCTGTAACCATGGGGACCGCCGGGCACGATCTCTGTACACTGATGATGCGGCTGGGAACTCCACGCTGCCGGCCCGTGACGCTGTCAGGCAACAATGATACAGGGAGGTGTCTAGGCAACAACAGAAACAAAACAAACAAAACAACGTTAACACATATAGTGCTATACCACAACCAAAAAAAAAATTATTATCCCACCCCCACCTGTCAGAGGTTAAATAGCGCATCAATAACATTGCTGTATACTTGAAAAGAGCAAAATTGCAGAATAACCAGAGAATAGAAACATAATCTCCAACAGAGCTCATAGCTACGTTACTGATCAATCTAAAGGATTGCCATATGGTTACTATATAACATTATAATGCCTCACATAAAGCAGTTTAATCCCAGATTTTCATTGAGGCCACGCGGTGATAGCGTATCTAGTTTAAAAATCCACCTAGATTCTCTTTGTAGTAGGATTCTATCACGGTCACCCCCTCTGAGGTTTCTGGGAACATGGTCAATCAACATTGCCCTAATACTAGGTATCCCATGTTTGTGCAGCAGACAATGTCGTGCAAACGGTTGGTCACTATTGCCCTTTTCAAAAGCTTTTTTTATAGCACTTCTATGTAGTGCCATTCGCTCACGAAACTGGCGAATGGTTTTACCTACATAGGCTAAGCCACATGGGCATATTAATAGATACACTACATGTGTGGATGTGCAAGTTAGGCGATGGCGAATAGGCAGCTTCTTGCCAGTATGGGGATGGTTAAAGGTACTACCTGTCATAAGGGTGTTACATGTGGCACACCCCAAACATCTGAAACACCCTAGTTTAGTTCTCAGGAAATGTGTTTCCTGTATACCTGTCATTTTAGAGACATCCAGTTTGACTATGTGATCCCCTATATTACGTCCTCTGGTATGACTAGGTAAAAGTGACGTGTTAGCCAAAGATGATAATGACCCCTCAGTCTGAATAATAGGCCACAATGACTTAGCCCTACGTACCCTCCTAGTACTGGCTACCGTATATCTGTTAACCCAAGGAAGTTTGGGGCCACGATTAGAGTGGCTACGGCTCGAGGGACTAAGGGCCTCTGCTCTAGGGATACTAAGGGCCTTTGACCTAGCCTGTTGTAAAATACCATGCGGGTAACCCCGTTCAATAAATTTAGCCTGCATGGCATCCATGGCTAACTCAGTTTCTTGGGGGTCTGACGTGATGCGTCTTACACGCATAAATTGTGAAAATGGTAAACCCTTACGCAATGGGGCCGGGTGAAAACTAGAATGCTCTAACAACATATTCCTGTCAGTTTTCTTGACATACATGGAGGTAGACAACTGTCCCTCCTTGACAGTGATCAATACATCAAGGTAGTTAATGACACAACCGTCTATTGTATACGTAAACTGCACAGGGTGTTTAGTGGCATTATGGTCCTCCCACAGGGCAATCAGATCTTCTCGAGTCCCCAGCCATATAACCAGAAGGTCATCTATATATCTTCTATAGTATAGTACTTGAGACATAATGGCAGGATCAAGGTAAAACATACGTTTCTCCAGCTGGTACATGAAAGCGTTCGCGTACGACGGGGCCACAGCGGACCCCATCGCACACCCCGCTAATTGGAGCAAAAAACGGCCATTAAAGACAAAGTAATTACGGGTAAGTACCTTTTCTAATAGATTTAGAAAAAACGAAATCTCTGGCCCTTGGTAGGAATCATTATCCTCAAGTAAACTCCTAACCGCTTCGATACCTGCTTCATGAGGGATACACGTATACAAGCTGGTAACGTCAGAACTGCATAATGACGTACCCTCAGGTATATTCCCCAGGAGTTGAAGCTCACGTAGTAAGGACGTAGTGTCCTGAAGGTAAGAAGGAAGGGATTGAATGCATGGATTTAAGTATGCGTCAAGGTACACCGACACTGGATGATAGAGCGACCCCCTGGCAGACACAATGGGCCTGCCTGGAGGGTCAACCAGTGTCTTGTGGACCTTGGGCACAGTATAAAATAATGGGGCCTTGGGGTGCTCAATGGTAAGAGCTCGAACCACTTCACTGGAGATGGTACCGGCTATGCTAGCCTGATGTAAAATAGAGTCAAGCTCTGTTTTATAATCTTTGGTGGGGTCCCTAGTGAGTTTTCTATAGACCTTACTGTCATTCAGCTGCCGATCACATTCTCTGACATAATCTTCAAAATTCAGCACAACGATAGCCCCGCCCTTATCCGCCTTACGTATAATAATGTCGGTGCGGGCCGACAAAGCTTTTAAAGTGACCAGTTCGGTTTTAGGTAAATTGGGATAAACCCCATCCGACGAGGGAGTAAGTTCCTCTGCTTCAAGCATACGTAAGAATGTCCGTATAGAAGGATTAAGGCTTGGGGGGTCAAAGTGAGACCGAGGGGCTATTCGTCGCAACTGGGCTGGAACCTCTGGATGCAAATTGTCTACTGTATGGGTGTTAAAATATTCTTGTCGCCTAAGAGATCGTCCCAGACGGTGTACTTCAACTTTCCATTCCAGGGGATCCGCTGGAACTGTGGGGACAAAGGAGAGGCCCTTCGCTAACAGTCGATATTCTTGATCAGAAAGAGGGACTGAAGACAGGTTAAACACCAGCTCTTTTAAACTCTGGGTGGTTTTGGTGCGGGCAATTCTTTGATTCTGCCGCGACCTCCGCGTCCTCTCCCTCTTCTTGCGTGGGGGGTGCGGTTGGATCGAGTCCGCACACCCGATGGGCCTTGGCCTAAAGGGAAATTGCCATCTGATTGAGATAAGGACCCAGAGGCTCCTTCTGAGTCGCTGGCTGAGGTACTAGCCCCAAGTTGTTGTTCACGCCTCCTCCGGGGGTTAGACCGCCACTGTTGTTGGTCCCTGGTCGTCCTGGACCCACCCAGCCAAGGGTATACCTCACGTTGCTGATAATCCCTTTGAACAGTGGCTAGTTTCTCTTTCTTGAATCGCACTAGCTCCTGGCGGTATTGCTCTATTTGTGTAGTGAGCTTGGTTACCCATTCATTCTGAGTGTCCAGCTGTAGCGTGGGTTTATGTATTGCCTCAAATTGCTGAATTTGCTCCCGGACCAGGTTGAGCTCCCGTGTCGACTCCTCAACCACTAGTAACAATAGATCCATGGAGCATTTGTTGAGGATTGCTACCCAACGTCTACAGAAGGTAGTGTTGAACCGACCTATAGTGGGGGAGTTGCGGATCCTAAATCCCCTAGGGATTAGATTAGATCGATAATAGTCAGATAAAGAAATGCCGTGGTAGAGAAAATCTACCTCCCTTTGTTTCATTTTCAGCCATTTTCTGTAAAGTTCCTCATTGGTATTGATAATAGGATTGTCATCTAGCCTTTGTCCCACCAGTATGGAGTTGGCTTCAACATCGGAGAAGCTAAGACGTTCACTAGCATCACGCTGGATCAGGTCCAAAGTTGCCTCGCTGGAGATGGTAACTTCCATGGCAAAAGTCTCTGTCGGTACCTGAATTGATGCCCAATTTAACCAACTGGCAGCTGGATGCAGAAGTGGGACGTGCTCAAAAACACCATAAATGGAAGGCTAGCAGAAAGTGGGACTGCAGCCCAGAATGAGAGTCCTGTGTGGTCTGTAAATACGTTGCTGGTGCCTTAGCATGAGAAGACTAGACGAGAACACTGGCACTGACAATGCACCAGCAACTGTCAGTCTGTCTCAAATGTAGATTGCTGTGTACTCGGCACTCACGCATAAGGTAAAAGGTGCTGCGGTGCCCTCCTGGAGGCGAAGACCTCTGGCAATAGGATGGTGATGAAGGCGGCACTCAAGCAGGCATAAACAGCGGTAAAGTATATGTCCGTTTATTCCAACATGTTTCGGGGTAAAGTCCCCCGTCCTCAGGGTCATCATAACAAAACTGAACAAAACACCATACATATATACCCCCCATTGCAATTACCATTAGGGCTCAAATCCTACTCACCTGTCACACGCCGCTCTGACCCGCCGGCCGCTCAGCAGCACTTCCTGGTTGCTCAGCAGTGACGTCATTGGGACGCGCCCCCGTCCTGTAACCATGGGGACCGCCGGGCACGATCTCTGTACACTGATGATGCGGCTGGGAACTCCACGCTGCCGGCCCGTGACGCTGTCAGGCAACAATGATACAGGGAGGTGTCTAGGCAACAACAGAAACAAAACAAACAAAACAACGTTAACACATATAGTGCTATACCACAACCAAAAAAAAAATTATTATCCCACCCCCACCTGTCAGAGGTTAAATAGCGCATCAATAACATTGCTGTATACTTGAAAAGAGCAAAATTGCAGAATAACCAGAGAATAGAAAACATAATCTCCAACAGAGCTCATAGCTACGTTACTGATCAATCTAAAGGATTGCCATATGGTTACTATATAACATTATAGTGCCTCACATAAAGCAGTTTAATCCCAGATTTTCATTGAGGCCACGCGGTGATAGCGTATCTAGTTTAAAAATCCACCTAGATTCTCTTTGTAGTAGGATTCTATCACGGTCACCCCCTCTGAGGTTTCTGGGAACATGGTCAATCAACATTGCCCTAATACTAGGTATCCCATGTTTGTGCAGCAGACAATGTCGTGCAAACGGTTGGTCACTATTGCCCTTTTCAAAAGCTTTTTTTATAGCACTTCTATGTAGTGCCATTCGCTCACGAAACTGGCGAATGGTTTTACCTACATAGGCTAAGCCACATGGGCATATTAATAGATACACTACATGTGTGGATGTGCAAGTTAGGCGATGGCGAATAGGCAGCTTCTTGCCAGTATGGGGATGGTTAAAGGTACTACCTGTCATAAGGGTGTTACATGTGGCACACCCCAAACATCTGAAACACCCTAGTTTAGTTCTCAGGAAATGTGTTTCCTGTATACCTGTCATTTTAGAGACATCCAGTTTGACTATGTGATCCCCTATATTACGTCCTCTGGTATGACTAGGTAAAAGTGACGTGTTAGCCAAAGATGATAATGACCCCTCAGTCTGAATAATAGGCCACAATGACTTAGCCCTACGTACCCTCCTAGTACTGGCTACCGTATATCTGTTAACCCAAGGAAGTTTGGGGCCACGATTAGAGTGGCTACGGCTCGAGGGACTAAGGGCCTCTGCTCTAGGGATACTAAGGGCCTTTGACCTAGCCTGTTGTAAAATACCATGCGGGTAACCCCGTTCAATAAATTTAGCCTGCATGGCATCCATGGCTAATTCAGTTTCTTGGGGGTCTGACGTGATGCGTCTTACACGCATAAATTGTGAAAATGGTAAACCCTTACGCAATGGGGCCGGGTGAAAACTAGAATGCTCTAACAACATATTCCTGTCAGTTTTCTTGACATACATGGAGGTAGACAACTGTCCCTCCTTGACAGTGATCAATACATCAAGGTAGTTAATGACACAACCGTCTATTGTATACGTAAACTGCATAGGGTGTTTAGTGGCATTATGGTCCTCCCACAGGGCAATCAGATCTTCTCGAGTCCCCAGCCATATAACCAGAAGGTCATCTATATATCTTCTATAGTATAGTACTTGAGACATAATGGCAGGATCAAGGTAAAACATACGTTTCTCCAGCTGGTACATGAAAGCGTTCGCGTACGACGGGGCCACAGCGGACCCCATCGCACACCCCGCTAATTGGAGCAAAAAACGGCCATTAAAGACAAAGTAATTACGGGTAAGTACCTTTTCTAATAGATTTAGAAAAAACGAAATCTCTGGCCCTTGGTAGGAATCATTATCCTCAAGTAAACTCCTAACCGCTTCGATACCTGCTTCATGAGGGATACACGTATACAAGCTGGTAACGTCAGAACTGCATAATGACGTACCCTCAGGTATATTCCCCAGGAGTTGAAGCTCACGTAGTAAGGACGTAGTGTCCTGAAGGTAAGAAGGAAGGGATTGAATGCATGGATTTAAGTATGCGTCAAGGTACACCGACACTGGATGATAGAGCGACCCCCTGGCAGACACAATGGGCCTGCCTGGAGGGTCAACCAGTGTCTTGTGGACCTTGGGCACAGTATAAAATAATGGGGCCTTGGGGTGCTCAATGGTAAGAGCTCGAACCACTTCACTGGAGATGGTACCGGCTATGCTAGCCTGATGTAAAATAGAGTCAAGCTCTGTTTTATATTCTTTGGTGGGGTCCCTAGTGAGTTTTCTATAGACCTTACTGTCATTCAGCTGCCGATCACATTCTCTGACATAATCTTCAAAATTCAGCACAACGATAGCCCCGCCCTTATCCGCCTTACGTATAATAATGTCGGTGCGGGCCGACAAAGCTTTTAAAGTGACCAGTTCGGTTTTAGGTAAATTGGGATAAACCCCATCCGACGAGGGAGTAAGTTCCTCTGCTTCAAGCATACGTAAGAATGTCCGTATAGAAGGATTAAGGCTTGGGGGGTCAAAGTGAGACCGAGGGGCTATTCGTCGCAACTGGGCTGGAACCTCTGGATGCAAATTGTCTACTGTATGGGTGTTAAAATATTCTTGTCGCCTAAGAGATCGTCCCAGACGGTGTACTTCAACTTTCTATTCCAGGGGATCCGCTGGAACTGTGGGGACAAAGGAGAGGCCCTTCGCTAACAGTCGATATTCTTGATCAGAAAGAGGGACTGAAGACAGGTTAAACACCAGCTCTTTTAAACTCTGGGTGGTTTTGGTGCGGGCAATTCTTTGATTCTGCCGCGACCTCCGCGTCCTCTCCCTCTTCTTGCGTGGGGGGTGCGGTTGGATCGAGTCCGCACACCCGATGGGCCTTGGCCTAAAGGGAAATTGCCATCTGATTGAGATAAGGACCCAGAGGCTCCTTCTGAGTCGCTGGCTGAGGTACTAGCCCCAAGTTGTTGTTCACGCCTCCTCCGGGGGTTAGACCGCCACTGTTGTTGGTCCCTGGTCATCCTGGACCCACCCAGCCAAGGGTATACCTCACGTTGCTGATAATCCCTTTGAACAGTGGCTAGTTTCTCTTTCTTGAATCGCACTAGCTCCTGGCGGTATTGCTCTATTTGTGTAGTGAGCTTGGTTACCCATTCATTCTGAGTGTCCAGCTGTAGCGTGGGTTTATGTATTGCCTCAAATTGCTGAATTTGCTCCCGGACCAGGTTGAGCTCCCGTGTCGACTCCTCAACCACTAGTAACAATAGATCCATGGAGCATTTGTTGAGGATTGCTACCCAACGTCTACAGAAGGTAGTGTTGAACCGACCTATAGTGGGGGAGTTGCGGATCCTAAATCCCCTAGGGATTAGATTAGATCGATAATAGTCAGATAAAGAAATGCCGTGGTAGAGAAAATCTACCTCCCTTTGTTTCATTTTCAGCCATTTTCTGTAAAGTTCCTCATTGGTATTGATAATAGGATTGTCATCTAGCCTTTGTCCCACCAGTATGGAGTTGGCTTCAACATCGGAGAAGCTAAGACGTTCACTAGCATCACGCTGGATCAGGTCCAAAGTTGCCTCGCTGGAGATGGTAACTTCCATGGCAAAAGTCTCTGTCGGTACCTGAATTGATGCCCAATTTAACCAACTGGCAGCTGGATGCAGAAGTGGGACGTGCTCAAAAACACCATAAATGGAAGGCTAGCAGAAAGTGGGACTGCAGCCCAGAATGAGAGTCCTGTGTGGTCTGTAAATACGTTGCTGGTGCCTTAGCATGAGAAGACTAGACGAGAACACTGGCACTGACAATGCACCAGCAACTGTCAGTCTGTCTGAAATGTAGATTGCTGTGTACTCGGCACTCACGCATAAGGTAAAAGGTGCTGCGGTGCCCTCCTGGAGGCGAAGACCTCTGGCAATAGGATGGTGATGAAGGCGGCACTCAAGCAGGCATAAACAGCGGTAAAGTATATGTCCGTTTATTCCAACATGTTTCGGGGTAAAGTCCCCCGTCCTCAGGGTCATCATAACAAAACTGAACAAAACACCATACATATATACCCCCCATTGCAATTACCATTAGGGCTCAAATCCTACTCACCTGTCACACGCCGCTCTGACCCGCCGGCCGCTCAGCAGCACTTCCTGGTTGCTCAGCAGTGACGTCATTGGGACGCGCCCCCGTCCTGTAACCATGGGGACCGCCGGGCACGATCTCTGTACACTGGTGATGCGGCTGGGAACTCCACGCTGCCGGCCCGTGACGCTGTCAGGCAACAATGATACAGGGAGGTGTCTAGGCAACAACAGAAACAAAACAAACAAAACAACGTTAACACATATAGTGCTATACCACAACCAAAAAAAAAATTATTATCCCACCCCCACCTGTCAGAGGTTAAATAGCGCATCAATAACATTGCTGTATACTTGAAAAGAGCAAAATTGCAGAATAACCAGAGAATAGAAACATAATCTCCAACAGAGCTCATAGCTACGTTACTGATCAATCTAAAGGATTGCCATATGGTTACTATATAACATTATAGTGCCTCACATAAAGCAGTTTAATCCCAGATTTTCATTGAGGCCACGCGGTGATAGCGTATCTAGTTTAAAAATCCACCTAGATTCTCTTTGTAGTAGGATTCTATCACGGTCACCCCCTCTGAGGTTTCTGGGAACATGGGCCCTCATTCCGAGTTGTTCGCTCGGTATTTTTCATCGCATCGCAGTGAAAATCCGCTTAGTACGCATGCGCAATGTTCGCACTGCGACTGCGCCAAGTAACTTTACTATGAAGAAAGTATTTTTACTCACGGCTTTTTCTTCGCTCCGGCGATCGTAATGTGATTGACAGGAAATGGGTGTTACTGGGCGGATACACGGCGTTTCAGGGGCGTGTGGCTGAAAACGCTACCGTTTCCGGAAAAAACGCAGGAGTGGCCGGGGAAACGGTGGGAGTGCCTGGGCGAACGCTGGGTGTGTTTGTGACGTCAACCAGGAACGACAAGCACTGAAATGATCGCACAGGCAGAGTAAGTCTGGAGCTACTCTGAAACTGCTAACTCGTTTGTAATCGCAATATTGCGCGTACGTCGGTCGCAATTTTAAGAAGCTAAGATTCACTCCCAGTAGGCGGCGGCTTAGCGTGTGTAACTCTGCTACATTCGCCTTGCGAGCGAACAACTCGGAATGAGGGCCATGGTCAATCAACATTGCCCTAATACTAGGTATCCCATGTTTGTGCAGCAGACAATGTCGTGCAAACGGTTGGTCACTATTGCCCTTTTCAAAAGCTTTTTTTATAGCACTTCTATGTAGTGCCATTCGCTCACGAAACTGGCGAATGGTTTTACCTACATAGGCTAAGCCACATGGGCATATTAATAGATACACTACATGTGTGGATGTGCAAGTTAGGCGATGGCGAATAGGCAGCTTCTTGCCAGTATGGGGATGGTTAAAGGTACTACCTGTCATAAGGGTGTTACATGTGGCACACCCCAAACATCTGAAACACCCTAGTTTAGTTCTCAGGAAATGTGTTTCCTGTATACCTGTCATTTTAGAGACATCCAGTTTGACTATGTGATCCCCTATATTACGTCCTCTGGTATGACTAGGTAAAAGTGACGTGTTAGCCAAAGATGATAATAACCCCTCAGTCTGAATAATAGGCCACAATGACTTAGCCCTACGTACCCTCCTAGTACTGGCTACCGTATATCTGTTAACCCAAGGAAGTTTGGGGCCACGATTAGAGTGGCTACGGCTCGAGGGACTAAGGGCCTCTGCTCTAGGGATACTAAGGGCCTTTGACCTAGCCTGTTGTAAAATACCATGCGGGTAACCCCGTTCAATAAATTTAGCCTGCATGGCATCCATGGCAAACTCAGTTTCTTGGGGGTCTGACGTGATGCGTCTTACACGCATAAATTGTGAAAATGGTAAACCCTTACGCAATGGGGCCGGGTGAAAACTAGAATGCTCTAACAACATATTCCTGTCAGTTTTCTTGACATACATGGAGGTAGACAACTGTCCCTCCTTGACAGTGATCAATACATCAAGGTAGTTAATGACACAACCGTCTATTGTATACGTAAACTGCACAGGGTGTTTAGTGGCATTATGGTCCTCCCACAGGGCAATCAGATCTTCTCGAGTCCCCAGCCATATAACCAGAAGGTCATCTATATATCTTCTATAGTATAGTACTTGAGACATAATGGCAGGATCAAGGTAAAACATACGTTTCTCCAGCTGGTACATGAAAGCGTTCGCGTACGACGGGGCCACAGCGGACCCCATCGCACACCCCGCTAATTGGAGCAAAAAACGGCCATTAAAGACAAAGTAATTACGGGTAAGTACCTTTTCTAATAGATTTAGAAAAAACGAAATCTCTGGCCCTTGGTAGGAATCATTATCCTCAAGTAAACTCCTAACCGCTTCGATACCTGCTTCATGAGGGATACACGTATACAAGCTGGTAACGTCAGAACTGCATAATGACGTACCCTCAGGTATATTCCCCAGGAGTTGAAGCTCACGTAGTAAGGACGTAGTGTCCTGAAGGTAAGAAGGAAGGGATTGAATGCATGGATTTAAGTATGCGTCAAGGTACACCGACACTGGATGATAGAGCGACCCCCTGGCAGACACAATGGGCCTGCCTGGAGGGTCAACCAGTGTCTTGTGGACCTTGGGCACAGTATAAAATAATGGGGCCTTGGGGTGCTCAATGGTAAGAGCTCGAACCACTTCACTGGAGATGGTACCGGCTATGCTAGCCTGATGTAAAATAGAGTCAAGCTCTGTTTTATATTCTTTGGTGGGGTCCCTAGTGAGTTTTCTATAGACCTTACTGTCATTCAGCTGCCGATCACATTCTCTGACATAATCTTCAAAATTCAGCACAACGATAGCCCCGCCCTTATCCGCCTTACGTATAATAATGTCGGTGCGGGCCGACAAAGCTTTTAAAGTGACCAGTTCGGTTTTAGGTAAATTGGGATAAACCCCATCCGACGAGGGAGTAAGTTCCTCTGCTTCAAGCATACGTAAGAATGTCCGTATAGAAGGATTAAGGCTTGGGGGGTCAAAGTGAGACCGAGGGGCTATTCGTCGCAACTGGGCTGGAACCTCTGGATGCAAATTGTCTACTGTATGGGTGTTAAAATATTCTTGTCGCCTAAGAGATCGTCCCAGACGGTGTACTTCAACTTTCCATTCCAGGGGATCCGCTGGAACTGTGGGGACAAAGGAGAGGCCCTTCGCTAACAGTCGATATTCTTGATCAGAAAGAGGGACTGAAGACAGGTTAAACACCAGCTCTTTTAAACTCTGGGTGGTTTTGGTGCGGGCAATTCTTTGATTCTGCCGCGACCTCCGCGTCCTCTCCCTCTTCTTGCGTGGGGGGTGCGGTTGGATCGAGTCCGCACACCCGATGGGCCTTGGCCTAAAGGGAAATTGCCATCTGATTGAGATAAGGACCCAGAGGCTCCTTCTGAGTCGCTGGCTGAGGTACTAGCCCCAAGTTGTTGTTCACGCCTCCTCCGGGGGTTAGACCGCCACCCAGCCAAGGGTATACCTCACGTTGCTGATAATCCCTTTGAACAGTGGCTAGTTTCTCTTTCTTGAATCGCACTAGCTCCTGGCGGTATTGCTCTATTTGTGTAGTGAGCTTGGTTACCCATTCATTCTGAGTGTCCAGCTGTAGCGTGGGTTTATGTATTGCCTCAAATTGCTGAATTTGCTCCCGGACCAGGTTGAGCTCCCGTGTCGACTCCTCAACCACTAGTAACAATAGATCCATGGAGCATTTGTTGAGGATTGCTACCCAACGTCTACAGAAGGTAGTGTTGAACCGACCTATAGTGTGTGGGATCAAATTGTTCAGGGTCACATAAGTAATAATTCGGTGGTTGCGAGGATATTGTCACATATTACGGCAACAAGTTATTAGCAATACCGGATTCATGTATATTACTGTATGATACTGTGGTCGGTTTGATCTGGTCTTTAGGTGGGAGCCCAGAAGTAACCTGTAATCACATCACAAGATTAGGTGTCACTCAGTGTTCCAGCTGACCAATGACCCACGGTGTACTGAATATGTCCCGCCCCTGGACCAATGGAAGATCTTACATTCCCCATTGTACTGTTATTGGAACATTGTATAAAAGGACGCACCTGGGCCAGGTTTCAGTCACCTTTCTCAGAGGTCATCTTGTAAGACGACTGAGGCCTGGAATCTGGTGGCGCAGCGTATGTATGAAGGTAACTGTTACTATTGTATTGGTATAGTTGCATTGCTAATTGTACTTGCATTTATTTCCCGTCTGTTGTATATTATTGTACGTATTACTGTATCTTTGAATTGTATTGTGTTGCTACAGTGCAGCATTGTTATCCCTTTGTGTCCGCTAGGGACTAATATATATAGTTATTGGGTTGGACCTCTAATCCTAATTTACCCATCTGTCTCCACTAAATTATGTTAATCTGGCGAAGCGTCAGGGACACTTCTGACACTATACTAAGGTCTAAGTGTGTTATATTGCTGTAGCCATATATATTCACGAAGGTGTTATGAGAGCGTCACACCGCTCAAAAGGTACGCTAAGTGGTGCTACACGTAGCGTAACATTGAGGAAACTGCGCAACTGACTTATCGTCCATCGGTTTATTTTAAAAACAGTTTATCACAAAGTTAAAAAAAACAACAGAACATTTGAATAGACATAATTTATTTAAAACCAACAAATGATAAAACTATTTAATTACACAGAGAGACCCCTCCCCTTCCCCCGTAATATCATCCAACTATTCAAATGAGCTGTCAAAATCAGACATAGCCAAAATTAAACTGGAAATATTTTGCTTTTAAACAACTTTATTTCATATCTTTAACACACATATTTTTGTCTATATTTTAAACTTAAAAAATACTTTACTCTGCACAACAGCCTATGGGGGTCATTCAGACCCAGCCGCAATAGTGGCCCGCAGCAGTTTACCCGGTGGTGGCAAAATGCACATGCACAGTGGCCACACAGACACACACATTGTGGTCGCATCCCTGAGGGGTGAACGCGGGCAGGGTGGGACTATTTTCTGGGGGGGCTGCGTGATGTCACATCTGTGTTCATCTCTGATTAACCCCCTATAAGCTTCTAGAGTGTACCTCATATCTCATCTTTTCCAAGTTACTACAAATGATATGAGATCGGTAGCAGCACTACTTTCAGGATTATTACACAGAACACACAGAGGCTGACACAGCAAATAACAGTAACACATATAAGGGATTAACTAGAAATAAGGAAGCATGATCATCATTAAGTCTAATTATCAACTGGTTCTGTGTGGGACCCATACACCTCTTTACTGTCTCCAGCAGCCCCTAGTACTACACTGCAGCCACCTGCCCTGTCTACCACCCACTACTGCCACTATCCTGTCTCCCCCCCCACTACTGCTACCCACCTTGTCTCCCCCCAGTACTGCCATCCACCCTGTGTCTCCCCCACCACTGCCACCCACCCTGTCTCCCCCCACTACTGCTACCCACCTTGTCTCCCTACCTACTGCCACCCATCCTGTCTCCCCCCTACTGCCATCCACCCCGTGTCTCCCCCCACTACTGCCATCCACCCCGTGTCTACCCCCACTACTGCCATTCACCCCTTGTCTCCCCCCCACTACTGCCATTCACCCCTTGTCTCCCCCCCACTACTGCCATCCACCCCATGACTCCACTACCACCCACCCTGTCTCCCTGCTCTGACACCTCAGCGCTGCTTGGGGACGTTTACTCACATAGACACTGCCTACAGCAGCCCCCGCTACTGCACTACTGCCACCCACCCTGTCTCCCCGACATCTAAGCACTGCTTGGGAATCTATGGTACTGCTAACAGTCCTTCATCAACAGATGGAAGAAGCTTGGGCAGTACGGAGGCAGAAGCTGCTTCTGGTACCGTGGTCATGCAAGGCTGGGAGAGTCAGTAAGATTATTTAATAGCGGGTCTAATTCAGTAAGGATTGCAGATGCTGCTATTTAGTAGAATTAGCAATCCTTTTCCTAGCGCGCTAGGGGCCGCCCATCACAGGGCAAGGCCACCCAGCATGCTGACCGCCGCCTCCCCCCTGATGAAGCAGAAAATGCGATTGCCTCACAATTTCTGCTTCATCGTAGAAGTTAGTGAAGCCTCCTGCTGCAGCTCAGTTGCGCCCGCAGGAGGCCCGACGCATTCTTCTCGAATACAGCGGCTGCATGTCACAAAGCCACCATGATGATGTCCGTTTGTCCGTCTTTGCCCTCTGTTCGCGCTACACTGCCCCCGCACCGATTCGCACCTCTCTGGAAATGGAGCATTGCCCACCAACCCTCGTGACCGCCTCTGCCTGACAGGCAATCACATTTTCTGTGGCCCCTCCGCAGAAAATGCGGGCGCATGCACAGGATGGGTGCAGTGGATGCGCCCGCAACTTTTTCAGAATTCCATTTGGATCACACACTGCGATCCAACCTGAATTAGGCCCAGTCACCATCTTACAGGCAGCCGGTGCAGGGACCAGAGAATGGGTGTTATGTGGCAGGAACGGGCTAGTTAGGTAACAGCCTGGCTGCTGCATTCTGTACATGCTACAACTGGTGCAATTCTTCTGCTGGGAGACCCAGGTAGATGACATTGCAGTAGTCTATATGAGATGATACAAGTGCATGTACGACATCAGGTAGATCTTCTGAGGGAATTAAGTGCTGGAGTCTGGCTATGGTCCACATATGAGGATCTGATTCTGGCTGATACCGGATGTCTAATGGTGTCACTCCACCATCCAGGACACTAATATTCTGCACATGACCAGCATTTTGTAATTCTGAACCCCCAAGCGTAAGTCTGGCTGGTAGCAAAGCTGAGCTGTAGCCCTGCCCTTTGTTGGTGAGCTTCTATCATAAGGACCTGTTTCACCAGCACTGAGTCACAGCGAACTGGCATCACCCACACCTGGAGCTCAGCTAGACATTTAGGATTGGTACTGGGTTCTCAGTACCCAGAGCAAAAGACAGGTCATCTGCATAGCAGTGGTAGATGAGGGCATGACACCTGATTATTTCACACTGTGGTAACATGTACATTGCAAAAAGTATAGGAGAGATGATAAGAACCTTGAAGAACAACACATGGCAATGATAAGTATACTCGAGAAGATTAAAATGGCTTCTCACCTGTGTGTCTTCTCTGGTGTGTAACAAGTTGTGATTTCTGTGTAAAACTGTTACGATTCCTGTACTCCAGACTGGAGAAGATCTTATGGCAGGGATCTGAGTACAGGAACCATATACAGGTTGTGGGAGCTGGAGAGCCTAGTAACCCCTGGCGCCCTAACTCCGTTGTCTCGCCCGTGTTATCAGAAATCCCCTGCGAGACTATGGTTGCTTGAGCCCATGGCAGCCGCGTTCGAAGGGCGGATTATGTCTGCCCAACCCCGATGCCCCCGCAGGTCTTAATGGGAGACAAGGGGAAGTCCGAGACAGGGTGATAACAAGGGGCCCTCTGACTAAGCAACCAAGCCAGGGGTTACAAGCTAACTTAACTAAATCAAAAGGTATGTGCGGATTAGCCGCCAGGGAAAAGGACAACCAAAGATCCACTGATCCGACACTCCTATCCGGCACCGCTGGACACCAGAGTGGATCTTGTGGAAGCGGAATCCTCCGCAAAGCTCCAGAACACAATATAAACAAAATAATAAATTATAGCGGACAAGCCGCAACACACGGCTGCGCCGCGACTCACGAACACCACCAGATGTTAAAGGTGCTCGGTCAGACTCCAGGAATAGATGGTAACTTCCGAGTACAGGATCACTGATAACAGGAACAAACGGATAGACCGGGACTGGGAACTTTCTCTGCAGCAGACACAGGCAAACAGGAAGCTATCACCGGCGTCTGTGAGAAGTCCTGGGAGTGCTTATATTTGAGAGCCCTCCAATCCTGATCCAGACAGGGTAATTACATGATGATGCCGTGCAGCTGCATGCTGCATGGCCAGAACACACAGGCACTGATTAATTAAGACCCAGCAACAGGGAATGCAGTCCGACCGTGGCGTTCCTGTTGCTAGGGTCTGAGCGGCTCTGTGCGCCCGGCGTCTCTGGTTGCTAGGCGCCGGGCCGCACGGCCGCGCGGACCCCGGCGCCTAACAGTACCCCCCCCTTGAGGAGGGGTCAAGGAACCCCTAAATCCGGGTTTCTGAGGAAATTCTTGAAAAAATGCCCTTTTGAGTCTTGGGGCATGAAGGTCCTCATCTAGGACCCACGACCTTTCCTCAGGACCATAACCTCTCCAATGCACCAAAAAATAGAGCCGACCCCGGGACAACCTGGAATCGAGAACCTTCTCAACCACGAACTCCTGCTGACCCTGTACATTAACTGGTGATCTCCCCTGAGGTTTTTTACGAGGAAATCTGCTAGATGAAACATATGGTTTGAGCAAAGAGCAATGGAAGGTATTTCCGATCCGTAAAGTTTTTGGTAGCTGTAACCGGAAAGCAACTGGATTGACTTTCTTGATAATGAGAAATGGTCCAATAAATCTAGGACCCAATCTGGCTGAGGTTTGTCGAAGTTTGATATTGCGAGTCGACAGCCACACCCTGTCTCCTACTTTAAAAGTGCACGGCCGCCGGAGCCTGTCAGAAATTTTTTTTTCCCTGAAAGCTGCTTTTCTGAGAGCAATGTGCACTCTTTTCCAAATAAGTTTAAGATGAGAGGTCAGGGCCAGAGAGGAGACAGAGGAATGTTGGAAAAATGAATTAGCTCTGGGGTGGAAACCAAAAACTGCAAAAAATGGAGATACATTGGTGGAGGAATGACAGGCATTATTATAAGCAAACTCTGCCAATGGAAGAAACTCAGACCAGTCATTTTGGAGTTTGGCCGAGTACAAACGTAAATATTGTTTTAGGGATTGGTTCACTCGCTCAGTCTGTCCATTTGATTGTGGATGATAACCGGAGGTTAATGATAATTTCATCTTTAACGAAGCACAAAAAGACTTCCAAAATTGTGCAATGAATTGTGGACCCCTGTCAGAAACAATATCAGTGGGTAACCCATGGAGTCTGAAAACATGACGGAGAAACAAGACTGCCAATCCCTGGGCAGATGGCAATCGGGGAAGACCAACAAAATGAGCCATCTTACTAAAACGGTCCACTACCACCCATATGACTGTGCATCCAGCTGACAGAGGGAGATCCACCACAAAATCCATGGAGATATGCGACCATGGTCTAAGAGGAACATTCAAAGGCATAAGTTGACCAATAGGTAAAGAGCGAGGAACTTTATGCTGTGCACAGACCTGACACGAAAAAACAAATTCTTTAATGTCTTTAGAAAGACCAGGCCACCACACTGAGCGGGATACCAATTCCAAAGTTTTAGCGACTCCCAGATGCCCTGCAACTTTGCTATCATGAAATTCCTCCAAAACAGTTGCTCTCAAAAACTCAGGAACAAAAAGACGACCAGCAGGAGTATTTCCCGGAGCTTGATGTTGAAGCAGCTTCAATTGAGAGAAAACATCCTGTGTGAGACCTGCCTGAATGACTGAAGGCGGAAGTATGGGAGTAACAGGACTGTTGTCTTGAACGGGAAGAAAACTGCGTGAGAGGGCATCTGCCTTGGTATTCTTGGAACCAGGTCTGAAGGTGATAATGAATTTGAAACGAGTAAAAAATAAAGCCCAACGAGCCTGTCGGGCATTCAATCGCTTAGCTGATTCAATGTATTGAAGATTTTTGTGATCAGTCAAAACTGAAATGGTATGGGTCGCTCCTTCAAGCCAATGTCTCCACTCCTCAAAAGCCCATTTAATAGCCAGCAACTCCCGATTACCAACATCGTAGTTGGATTCAGCAGACGAGAATTTCCTGGACATAAAGGCACAAGGATGTAACTCAAGGGAATTTGGATCCTTCTGAGAAAGGATAGCCCCTACACCAACCTCCGAGGCATCTACCTCAACGATGAAAGGCAATTCTGGGTTGGGATGTCTAAGGACAGGGGCTGAGACAAAGGCTTGTTTCAAGGCCTGAAAAGATGCTTTAGCTTCACATGACCAATTGGTAGGATCCGCTCCCTTCTTAGTGAGCGCCACAATGGGAGCAACTAGGTCAGAGAAAGAGTGAATAAACCTTCTATAGTAGTTTGCAAACCCTAAAAAGCGCTGAATTGCTTTTAAGTTAGTGGGTTGCGCCCAACTCAGGATGGCTTGGAGCTTCTTAGGTTCCATTCGGAATCCCCGAGGGGAAATAATGTACCCTAAAAAGGATACCTCCGTGACGTGAAATTCACACTTCTCCGGTTTGGCATACAAGTGATTTTCACGTAATTTCTTAAGCACCTGACGCACCTGGGTAACATGTTGTTCTACAGAGTCAGAATATATCAAAATGTCGTCTAAATAGACCACGACGAATCTTCCCAGAAACTCACGGAGCACATCATTAATGAGATCCTGAAAGACTGCCGGAGCGTTAGATAGGCCGAATGGCATGACCAGATACTCATAGTGGCCTGATTGAGTACTGAATGCCGTTTTCCACTCATCCCCTGACCTGATTCTAATGAGATTATATGCTCCTCTCAGGTCAATCTTAGAAAAAATAACAGCCGAACGTAGCTGATCAAAGAGGACAGAGATCAGCGGCAGGGGGTAAGTATTTTTTACTGAGATCTTATTCAAGGCTCGAAAGTCAATGCAGGGTCTGAGGGAACCATCCTTCTTCTCTACGAAGAAGAAACCTGCACTTAAAGGGGATTTAGATGGCCTGATAAACCCTTTCTCAAGACTTTCTTTCACATACTCATTCATGGCCACCGTTTCAGGACCAGACAATGCATATAACCTTCCCTTAGGCAACGTGGCACCAGGAATTAACTCAATGGTACAATCATAAGGCCTATGGGGAGGCAAAATATCAGCATTGCCCTTGGAAAACACATCCAAAAAATCCTGGTATTCTCCAGGAATATGTGCAGAGCTGGCAGCGGCTACTCGAATGGGAAGTGTAATACATTCTTTATCACAGATGGTACCCCATTGTAGGATCTCCCCAGACTGCCAATCAATGTTGGGATTATGAAAGGCCAGCCAAGGGTGACCCAGAACCACAGGAACTGCTGGACAATGGGTAAGAAAAAACTCAATCTTTTCAGAATGTAGAGCTCCCACCGAGAGCAAAACTGGAGGTGTACATAGAGAAATAACCCCATTGGATAAGGGACTCCCATCTAAACCATGCATGGTGATACACCTACCTAAGGTTAGCTGAGGAATACCTAAGGCCTTGGCCCATGTTAAGTCCATAAAGTTTCCTGCAGCTCCACTGTCCACAAAAGCAGAGACCGAGGAACAGAGGCTGTCATAAGAAACTTTAGCAGGAACCAACAGTGAATTATTTGAGGAGATGAGCTGTAGACCAAAGTGAACCCCCTCACTATTCACTTGGTCAGGAAGTTTCCCGACTTGTTTGGGCAACTACGGGCAAAATGTCCCTTGCCTCCGCAGTACAAACACAGACCAGAATTTTGCCTCCTGGTTCTTTCTTCCGGAGACAATTTGGAGAGACCAATCTGCATAGGCTCCCCCATGTCTACAGGAACGGAAGGAACACAGGGAAAAGAAACTACAGATGCCCCTTTTTCAGTCCTCCGCTCTCTGAGCCGACGATCTATTTTAATAGAGAGCTCCATGAGTTTATCAAGGGTCTCAGGAGCGGGATACTGAAGGAGGCTGTCTTTTATAGATTCAGATAAGCCGAGGCGAAACTGACTGCGCAGGGCAGGGTCATTCCAGCCACAGTCGTTCGACCAACGGCGAAACTCCGTACAATAATTCTCTGCAGGATTCCTACCCTGTCTTAGAGCACGCAACTGACTTTCTGCGGACGCCTCTCTATCAGGGTCGTCATACAATAGCCCTAAAGATTTTAAAAAGGCGTCTACAGACGATAAGGCCGGATCGTCTGTCTTTAAACCAAAAGCCCAGGTCTGAGGATCCCCCTGAAGCAGAGAAATTATAATTCCAACCCGCTGAGCCTCCGTACCTGAGGAGACTGGTCTTAAACGAAAATACAGTTTACAAGACTCTTTAAAATTAAAAAACTGTTTTCTATCCCCAGAAAAACGGTCAGGCAGATGCATTTTTGGTTCAGGGATGACCCTCGGGGAAGTCCGTAACAGATCTTCCTGTGAGCTCACCCGGAGGGACAGATCCTGAACCATCTGGGTAAGTTCCTGAATCTGACTAACCAGAAACTGGCCAGGATTTGGCCCAACACCGGTGGGATTCATGAGGCCGACAAAATTCTCCCAACTGGATAAGTGAAAAAATTAACTCCTGTTGAAATTTTTTCTTTTGTCAGGCCGGTGATAATGTTACGATTCCTGTACTCCAGACTGGAGAAGATCTTATGGCAGGGATCTGAGTACAGGAACCATATACAGGTTGTGGGAGCTGGAGAGCCTAGTAACCCCTGGCGCCCTAACTCCGTTGTCTCGCCCGTGTTATCAGAAATCCCCTGCGAGACTATGGTTGCTTGAGCCTATGGCAGCCGCGTTCGAAGGGCGGATTATGTCTGCCCAACCCCGATGCCCCCGCAGGTCTTAATGGGAGACAAGGGGAAGTCCGAGACAGGGTGATAACAAGGGGCCCTCTGACTAAGCAACCAAGCCAGGGGTTACAAGCTAACTTAACTAAATCAAAAGGTATGTGCGGATTAGCCGCCAGGGAAAAGGACAACCAAAGATCCACTGATCCGACACTCCTATCCGGCACCGCTGGACACCAGAGTGGATCTTGTGGAAGCGGAATCCTCCGCAAAGCTCCAGAACACAATATAAACAAAATAATAAATTATAGCGGACAAGCCGCAACACACGGCTGCGCCGCGACTCACGAACACCACCAGATGTTAAAGGTGCTCGGTCAGACTCCAGGAATAGATGGTAACTTCCGAGTACAGGATCACTGATAACAGGAACAAACGGATAGACCGGGACTGGGAACTTTCTCTGCAGCAGACACAGGCAAACAGGAAGCTATCACCGGCGTCTGTGAGAAGTCCTGGGAGTGCTTATATTTGAGAGCCCTCCAATCCTGATCCAGACAGGGTAATTACATGATGATGCCGTGCAGCTGCATGCTGCATGGCCAGAACACACAGGCACTGATTAATTAAGACCCAGCAACAGGGAATGCAGTCCGACCGTGGCGTTCCTGTTGCTAGGGTCTGAGCGGCTCTGTGCGCCCGGCGTCTCTGGTTGCTAGGCGCCGGGCCGCACGGCCGCGCGGACCCCGGCGCCTAACAAAAACATTTCTCACACTCAGAACATTGAAATGGCTTCTCACCTGTGTGATTTCTGTGATGTATAACGAGAGCTGAGTTGTCTGCAAAACATTTCCCACACTCAGAACATTGAAATGGCTTCTCACCTGTGTGACTTCTGTGATGTATAACAAGATATGATTTCTGTGTAAAACATTTCCCACACTCAGAGCAAAAATATGGCTTCTCACCTGTGTGACTTTGCTGATGTCTAACAAGATCTGATTTGTGTGCAAAACATTTCCCACACTCAGGACATGGAAATGGCTTCTCACCTGTGTGACTTCGCTGATGTCTAACAAGTTCTGATTTCTGGGCAAAACATTTCCCACACTCAGAGCAAGAAAATGGCTTCTCACCTGTGTGACTTCTGTTATGACTAACAAGATCTGATTTGTGTGCAAAACATTTCCCACACTCAAGACATGGAAATGGTTTCTCACCTGTGTGACTTCTCTGATGTGCAACAAGAACTGATTTCTGTACAAAACATTTTCCACAGTCAGAACATGGAAATGGCCTCTCACCTGTGTGAATTCTTTGATGTCTAGCAAGTTGTGATTTCTGTGCAAAATATTTCCCACACTCAGAACATGGAAATGGTGATGTACCTGTGTGACTTCTCTTATGTGCATCAAGAGTTGATTTGTATGTAAAACATTTCCCACACTCAGAACAGGAATATGGTTTCTCACCTGTATGTATTCTCTTATGTATTACAAGAAGTGATTTGTATGTAAAACATTTCCCACACTCAGAACATGGAAATGGAGTCTCACCTGTGTGACTTTGCTGATGTTTAACAAGTTGGGATTTCCGGGTGAAACATTTCCCGCACTCAGAACATGGAAATGGCTTTTCACCAGTGTGATTTCGCTGATGTGTAACAAGATGTGATTTCAGTGTAAAACATTTCCCACACTCAGAACATGGTAATAGGTTCTCACCTGTGTGACGTCTCTGATGTGTAACAAGATGTGATTTCTCTGTAAAACATTTCCCACACTCAGAACATGGAAATGGCTTCTGACCTTTGTGTCTGCACTGATGTGAAACAAGTTGTGATTTGCAGGTAAAACATTTCCCACAGTCAGAACATATCAGTGGCCTCTCACCTGCCTTAGCTGCCTGATGGGTAATAAGCTTTGTGTTCTGTGTAAAACATGTGGTATCTATAGAACAGGGAAACTCTGTATTTACTGTCAGAGCTGTAACAGATGCACCAATATCAGAGTGATCAGGAGAACATTTCCCAGGATCAGAGGGACCAGCTGATAGAGCTGGATGTATAATTGAGGTAATGGGGTTATCTCCTGGAGAATCCTGTCTACTGTCATAATCTTTTATTTCACAATCCGGGGATAACATTAGATGTCCTTCTGAGATATTCCTGCTTGTGTGTCCATCTGCTGGAAATAAAACACATTATGGAAATGTGACATTTTCTGTAACAATATTAATCTTGTAAACAATAGGAGAAAATTACATTCTGGGACACTTAATAGTAAATGTGTGTATTAAAACACAACATTTAATGAAGGCTTTATAATAATGTCTCCTAACGTTACTCCTGGAAGCATTGGTAAGGTAGCATTCCTTTATGTGTGTGCTCATACGCTGGTAAACCTGTACATGTGTTACTCACCCTTATATAAGGTATATTGCTACAGCAGAGTAGGTGTGGAACAAGGTATTTTACATGCAATACACCATATAATACACTGCAATCATCATCTGCTAGGTTATAATCCATTGTTACACCCCCATCATCAGTGTCTTACTGTACCTCTACTCTCAATAGTAATAAGGATGATGTGTGTACAGTAAGTATGATACAGAGAATTACATATCAGAATCTATACAGCTGCCGCCATACTTCTGCTTCTCATACGTGTGCTACTGGCAGCAGTGAACATCTGAGTGAGAGTGCAGGGAAGACAGCAGAGTCTGATGAGAAAGAGATTGGATCTGCCTTTGCAGGGATGTACCACACCTGTCACCCCTGTTATTATATAAAATAATAAATAAGAGGGGCGTGGACTATCCAGACGTGCTTTCTGGAGCTCTCCTCACTAAGTGGTTTCTTATCTACCCTACCTAATAGCTCTCAGCCGCCGCTGGGACCAAGACCCAATCTATCAAGTCCCCCACTCCTCCTGCCCTAAAGCCGCTCACTCGGCTCAGTCTGGGCATCGTTCACTGCTGCAGCCTAGTGACGCAGCTGAAGCCACGGGCTGTATTCTGGGGCTACGTGTGCCCAGTCTTTCCTGCACGCTCCGGAGACCTGACTTGGAGGCGCTTTTGCCTCAGGTGGGAGCACTTGCTCTTCTGCTACTGCTGGGGACAGAACGGGCTGCGCACAGTCACCGGAGCCCGGCAGTGTATTGGAAAGTGAGGTGATGATCAAGCACTCTTGCTCTTTCTCCAAATTCCACTAGCCGATCTGCTAAGATATCCGTGTCGAACCCCCTACCCCGGAGACGTTGGACCTCTGACCCTGCTAGGTATGAAACATAGCTGCTGCTAGGAGAGAGGGTGGGGCTTGTGGGGCTCACCGGTTCTGTACGAATGTCCACTGGTAGGCCACCATCTTCAATGCCAACGCCCTTAGCACTCTACCTCCGCCCAGAGGGACATCTCCAAGCTCACAAGTGCCGCCCTCATGATGCTTCTGGATGCGTTGAAAGGGATATCCACACCCTTCTCCTGATACACGATCTACAGATCGTCCTTAGACATTCCGCTGAAATCCACCATCTTGTGCTTTCTCCTGCGCTGCAGTTACTCCTATATTAACTTGGCTTCTCCAATCAGGTGACCGAAAAGCCACCTAGGATTATCCCACCGCTATGCTAGCAATTTCTGTGACCGGATGGTTCTCTATGAAAGCCCTCGCCCTGCATCGCGTCCCGCCCCAGTCACAGAATGGATGTTTAGGTCACAGAGGATCTGGCCAATTAGGGGATTCCCACTTACTGTCAGTAACCGCCTACTACTGACACCACCCACTGCGCAGTGGGCGGGTAATACACTGTTACCACTAGACTCCTTGTTGCCAGGGAGTCTGGAACCATGGTACTGCTCTGTATGCATCGACACGCTAACCACACCTGTGTGGTGTTGACGAATCACTAGTGGCTGGTCTAGGACTCTGCACGGTAGCTGGCGGGAGGCGGAGCTTGGAGACGCTGAGTGCACCCTCGACAGCCAGAAAACAGAACTATGTTCGGCATAGCTCTGCAGATCACAAGATGAAGCGGTCCTCTTGAGGCAGATGTTTATTCACCCAGTCTTAAAAAAGACTTCCCTATTGCTAGGGGCAACAAGAATACAGCAAGATGTTTACAGCAGAGTGAAAATTGTATAATACCTCTGGATGCTCATAGGCCTCCTCTTTTTATCTTACTCTAATATACATACCACAGGGGGTAAGTCCACCATGCTATTCTCAACCATTGTTTATCCATGTGATGTGCATGCCTTGGCCACATGCACAGCTACCATTGTCCTCTATGGACGGTGGGGAGTAGTCACTCTCCTTTGACCGTCCCATCCTGGAGGGTTAGTATCCGCCCTGGTGACGCTCAGTCTAGGCTGGGGGAAGTTTTCCCATCTAAACTACTTCCAGGAATCTGCCCAGGTACCCAGCTCACCATCTCCAGCCTAAAATTGGGCTCCAGAGATGGGCAGCCTAGATCCCCGGTCAGGGTTTCCTGCCCACCGAGGGTGATCGCTATGGAGCTCCAGAAAACCACTCAGCTTGTTTTAAAGCTGAGCTGCTCCTCTCTCTCCCCATGATACTTCCATGTGGGAGGCTAGAGAGGAAAGCATTCCATTTTGGGGGGAAAGTACTGGGGGAATCCAACAGCCTACACCAGGCATGTCCAAACTGCTGCCCTCCAGCTGCTGTGAAACTACATATCCCAGCATGCCCTGACAGTTTTGCTGTCAAAGAATTCTAAAGCTGTGTCAGGGCATGCTGGGATGTGTAGTTTCTCAACAGCTGGAGGGCAGCAGTTTGGACATGCCTGGCCTACACAGTTATGGATTCCCCCCTCCTGGAACACACAACCAAGTGCATTTCACTTTAAATACAATTCAAATACACTATACACATTGTTGCTTAAATATACACTGAGCCTGTGCCCTACACAGGCTCCACATACCCAGTCACTGCAGTGCCTCACCATACTAACTATATATATATATATATATATATATAGCGCATCACATGTCCATCCCGCAGCAAAGTCACTAGTATAGACAGGACCAGCACACTGTAGTCTAGTCAAAATGCAGTATTTACTCCATATGTGTGAATAAAGATACAAGGCTCAGCATATACTCATCGTTAGCAAGCACAGGGAAACACAATAGACCTCCCGAACAGCCGTTTTCGGACTTAATCCATCATCAGGGGAACAGTCATCAAAAGTGCCATAGTGCCTTGTGCAAAAAATGCCTGTATAAAGTGCCAAAACCAAGCTCACTTGTGTGCTCTATTTAAGCACACCTAATGGCGCTTACCTGCCGCACCTGTGATCTCCAAACCCCCCCCCCCCCCCCCGATGATCGTATCCACCACCCTGCCTGTCTGGGTCCCCCGCCGTTGGAACGCAGTGGTGCAATGTGAATTGGTACTATGATGTGGCCACGCCCCTTCTCCACAAAGCGATGCCCCTACATTTTTGATGGGCGCACACTGACTTTGCTTTACAATATGGGAGGGGGAGCACCAATGCACTTTCTGACAAATTGTCTAGTTCCATCTCTGGTGCAGAGTGTCCGGTATAGCTACACAGCCCAGCAGCACTGTCACCCCCCCCCCTCCCTCCCCCCTCCCCCTTGCAGCACTTTTGTAGTGTCCAAATCAAGTCTGAGTTTTTATATTTAAATCATTAATAAGAACCTTAATTCCGATGGAACCCAGAAAAGCACAGGTAGGACCCCAATTTTGAAAAGTGAGGGGTCCCTGGGACCCACTTTTTTTTGGGATCATCGCGATCACTCCCTGGAGTGCTGAGGTGCCGGGAGCATAGCTCCCAGACCCCAGCGCCCTACGATCCCCCGTGAGTGGCGCACGCTCCTGCAGCTTGGGGCGCTCGTACCGGCTGCCGTGGCTAGCCACCTCTGTAGTGCTCCGCTCACAACGGCACACACAGCGCTGCCGCAGGATCTGATCTCCTGGCTGCAGTGGTTCCGCTCTTCCCCGGCACACCGGGGGGGGTTCCCTCACTGCCGCGGTAGCCGGAGAGGTCCATACATTTTAAAGATGTCACCTAGCGCCAGTATACACCACCGTTCAAAAGTTTGGGGCCACCAAGACAATTTCGTGTTTTCCATGAAAACTCAGCTATTTATCAAATGAGTTGCACAATGAATAGAACATATAGTCAGGACATTGCCAGGGCTAGAAATAATGATTTTTATTTGAAATAATAATTTTCTCCTTCAGACTTTGCGTTCGTCAAAGAATGCTCCCTCTGCAGCAATTACAGCATTGCAGACCTTTGGCGTTCTAGCTGTTCATTTGTTGAGGTATCTGAAGAAATTTCACCCTACGCTTCCTAAAGCTCCTCCCACAAGTTGGATTGGCTTGATGGGCACTTCTTGCGTACCATACGGTCAAGCTGCTCCCACAACAGCTCAATGGGGTTGAGATCTGGTGACTGCGCTGGCCATTCCATTACAGACAGAATACCAGTTGCCGGCTTCTTCCATAAATAGGTCTTGTATAATTTGGAGGTGTGCTTTGGGTCATTGTCCTGTTGTAGGGTGAAATTGGCTCCAATCAAGCGCTGTCCACAGGGTATGGCATGGCATTGCAAAATGGAGTGATAGCCTTCCTTACTCAAATTCCCCTTTACCTTGTACAAATCTCCCACTTTACCAGCACCAAAACAGCTCCAGACCATCACATTACCTCCACCATGCTTGACAGATGGCGTCAGGCACTCTTCCAGCGTCTTTTCACTTGTTCTGCGTCTCACAAATGTTCTTCTGTGTGATCCAAACACCTCAAACTTCGATTCATCTGTCCATAACACTTTTCTCCAATCATCCTCTGTCCAATGTCTGTGTTATTTGGCCCATATGAATCTTTACCTTTTATTGGCGTTTTTTTTGCCACTCTTCCTAGAAGGTCAGCATCCCGGAGTCGCCTCTTCACTATAGACGTTGACACTGGCGTTTTTCGGGTACCATTTAATGAAGCTGCCAGTTGAGGACCTGTGAGGCATCTATTTCTCAAACTAGAGACTCTAATGTACTTGTCTTCTTGCTCAGTTGTGGACCAGGGCCTCCCACTTCTCTTTCTGCTCTGGTTAGAGCCCGTTTGTGCTGTTCTCTGAAGGTGTTTTGAACCACATGTAGTGGTTCATTCCTGTTTTCCGTATTTTATGTTTATAGTTGTCTTGCAGGCCAGGATTACCCATTGCTCTGGTTTAAGAAGATTCTTGTTTGCTGCCAGTGGTGAGTCTGTGTAATTGCAGCTCGTTCCCATGTGTTCAGCCTCACCTGTCTGTTGATTGCACCTCTCAGTTGTGCAGCAGGGCAGCTACGCGACAATTAATTAAGACTCTCTGTTATATTCTGGCTCAGTGCAATTCACAGACGCTGGTGATATTTCAAGGGTTCCAGAGTTCTGAGCTAGTCCCTGCCAGTTCCTGAGCTCCTGTCTAGCAGTGTCTGTCTAGCTGCTTCCAGTGCCAGTTCCTGAGTGTCAGTTCCTGTGTCTGATTCCGTGTCCTGCCATGAAGCATTCCTGTCCAGAAGTCCTGTGGCTTTGTCTGTGCATGGTCGAATATCTGGCTTCTTGGAGTCCACCGGTCTGTCATTTGGGATTCTGCCTGTCCTCCAGTTCTGAGAATCTGTGTTGGCTACATTGGGGGTTCCTGTCCGTTTGCCAGTATTTGTACCGGTTCCGTGAGTAGCGGCTTTGCCGCATCCGTTGGCCTAGGCCGCAGTATTCTTTGGTTATATTTAGTTACTGGTGTTTTGCAGAGGGTTCTGCTTATGCTGTCACCGCTGGTATGCAAAAGTATTGTGTCGTCGTGTGGAGAACATTTCCTTTGTTGTTCTTTTCCTTTGGCGGCGTGCCGCACATATATTTAGTTTTAGGGTAGTTAGTAGCCCCTAGCTTTCTGTTGTTTTAGTTAGAGGTCCCCTTATTATCCTGTCTCGGTTCACGCCTTGTCTGACACTAAGACCTGGGGGCATCGGAGTTGGGCAGACATAATCCGCCCTTCAAACGCGGCTGCCGTGGGCCCAAGAAACCATAGTCACTCAGGCGTGAACTGACCACACGGGTAAAACAATGGAGGTAGGGTGCTAGGGGCTATTTCCACACCACACCTTATTTCAACGTCACGTTCTGGTGCTCAGGACTTACTACGCAACATCTCCCTTGTTCTGAGCACCAGGAACCTAACAGAAGGAAGTAGTACAGACCGTTGTAGGAAATGTTCAGTTTCTTGGCAATTTCTTGCATAGAAATAGTCTTCATTTCTAAGAACAATAATAGACTGTCGAGTTTCACATGAAAGTTCTCTTTTTCTTGCTATTTTGAGAGTATAATCAAACCCACAAATGTGATGTTCCAGATACTCAACTAGCTTAAAGGAAGGCCAGTGCTATAGCTTCTCTAACGAGCAAACCCATTTTCAGCTGTGCTAACATGATTGCACAAGGGTTTTAAAGGATTTTCTAAACATCCATTAGTCTTCTACCGCGATTAGAAAACACAATGTAACATTAGAACACTGGAGAGATGGTTGCTGGAAATGGGCCTCTATACAACTCTGTAGATATTCCATTAAAAAACAAACGTTTGCAGCTAATATAGTCATTTACCACATTAACAATGTATAGAGTGTATTTCTGATTAAATTTAATGTTACCTTCATTGGAAAAAAAAAAGTGCTTTTCCTTCAAAAAAAAAAAATATATAATAAAAAAAAAAAAAAAAGGAAAGTTCAAACTTTTGAACGGTAGTGTATGATCCGGTGCATCTAAAGATGTGTACCGGACCACTACCTCAGGAGATCCAATTGAAATGTTCTTCATCACCAGTGTACAGAGATCGTGCCCGGCGGTCCCCATGGTTACAGGACGGGGGCGCGTCCCAATGACGTCACTGCTGAGCAACCAGGAAGTGCTGCTGAGCGGCCGGCGGGTCAGAGCGGCGTGTGACAGGTGAGTAGGATTTGAGCCCTAATGGTAATTGCAATGGGGGGTATATATGTATGGTGTTTTGTTCAGTTTTGTTATGATGACCCTGAGGACGGGGGACTTTACCCCGAAACATGTTGGAATAAACTGACATATACTTTACCGCTGTTTATGCCTGCTTGAGTGCCGCCTTCATCACCATCCTATTGCCAGAGGTCTTCGCCTCCAGGAGGGCACCGCAGCACCTTTTACCTTATGCGTGAGTGCCGAGTACACAGCAATCTACATTTGAGACAGACTGACAGTTGCTGGTGCATTGTCAGTGCCAGTGTTCTCGTCTAGTCTTCTCATGCTAAGGCACCAGCAACGTATTTACAGACCACACAGGACTCTCATTCTGGGCTGCAGTCCCACTTTCTGCTAGCCTTCCATTCATGGTGTTTTTGAGCACGTCCCACTTCTGCATCCAGCTGCCAGTTGGTTAAATTGGGCATCAATTCAGGTACCGACAGAGACTTTTGCCATGGAAGTTACCATCTCCAGCGAGGCAACTTTGGACCTGATCCAGCGTGATGCTAGTGAACGTCTTAGCTTCTCCGATGTTGAAGCCAACTCCATACTGGTGGGACAAAGGCTAGATGACAATCCTATTATCAATACCAATGAGGAACTTTACAGAAAATGGCTGAAAATGAAACAAAGTGAGGTAGATTTTCTCTACCACGGCATTTCTTTATCTGACTATTATCGATCTAATCTAATCCCTAGGGGATTTAGGATCCGCAACTCCCCCACTATAGGTCGGTTCAACACTACCTTCTGTAGACGTTGGGTAGCAATCCTCAACAAATGCTCCATGGATCTATTGTTACTAGTGGTTGAGGAGTCGACACGGGAGCTCAACCTGGTCCGGGAGCAAATTCAGCAATTTGAGGCAATACATAAACCCACGCTACAGCTGGACACTCAGAATGAATGGGTAACCAAGCTCACTACACAAATAGAGCAATACCGCCAGGAGCTAGTGCGATTCAAGAAAGAGAAACTAGCCACTGTTCAAAGGGATTATCAGCAACGTGAGGTATACCCTTGGCTGGGTGGGTCCAGGACGACCAGGGACCAACAACAGTGGCGGTCTAACCCCCGGAGGAGGCGTGAACAACAACTTGGGGCTAGTACCTCAGCCAGCGACTCAGAAGGAGCCTCTGGGTCCTTATCTCAATCAGATGGCAATTTCCCTTTAGGCCAAGGCCCATCGGGTGTGCGGACTCGATCCAACCACACCCCCCACGCAAGAAGAGGGAGAGGACGCGGAGGTCGCGGCAGAATCAAAGAATTGCCCGCACCAAAACCACCCAGAGTTTAAAAGAGCTGGTGTTTAACCTGTCTTCAGTCCCTCTTTCTGATCAAGAATATCGACTGTTAGCGAAGGGCCTCTCCTTTGTCCCCACAGTTCCAGCGGATCCCCTGGAATGGAAAGTTGAAGTACACCGTCTGGGACGATCTCTTAGGCGACAAGAATATTTTAACACCCATACAGTAGACAATTTGCATCCAGAGGTTCCAGCCCAGTTGCGACGAATAGCCCCTCGGTCTCACTTTGACCCCCCAAGCCTTAATCCTTCTATACGGACATTCTTACGTATGCTTGAAGCAGAGGAACTTACTCCCTCGTCGAATGGGGTTTATCCCAATTTACCTAAAACCGAACTGGTCACTTTAAAAGCTTTGTCGGCCCGCACCGACATTATTATACGTAAGGCGGATAAGGGCGGGGCTATCGTTGTGCTGAATTTTGAAGATTATGTCAGAGAATGTGATCGGCAGCTGAATGACAGTAAGGTCTATAGAAAACTCACTAGGGACCCCACCAAAGATTATAAAACAGAGCTTGACTCTATTTTACATCAGGCTAGCATAGCCGGTACCATCTCCAGTGAAGTGGTTCGAGCTCTTACCATTGAGCACCCCAAGGCCCCATTATTTTATACTGTGCCCAAGGTCCACAAGACACTGGTTGACCCTCCAGGCAGGCCCATTGTTCTTGACCATTGGATGGCATCAAATTGAGTTTCATCGGACCTAAATCCAGGACATTACCATCTGTATGCAATTGGTGAACCAGGACCCCGATCCCAGCTTTTGGTCTTTTAAACACATTCTACCGGATTCATTCTTCAAGGAACACAGCGAATTGGACATGAGAGTGTCAATCTGAAAGAACTGTGAACCAGAATCCATTCCACAAATAAAGACCTGGATCAGGATCCATATATTGGAACACTTGATGGGTAATTGATCATTAAACCTGGCATAATATCAGTCACCACGTCTACGGACCATAGACTGTTCAAATAAGGTCATTTATTGATGCATGCAGTTTACATCCATTAATTGGTCTATGAGCAATTATTATCATTTTATATGTAATTTTAGATTATCAGTTTATTTGAAATTAATAAATTTGCATATTCAGTATCGGTTGTGTTAGCGCTGTTATCCTATTCCTTTAGGCAGGCCCATTGTGTCTGCCAGGGGGTCGCTCTATCATCCAGTGTCGGTGTACCTTGACGCATACTTAAATCCATGCATTCAATCCCTTCCTTCTTACCTTCAGGACACTACGTCCTTACTACGTGAGCTTCAACTCCTGGGGAATATACCTGAGGGTACGTCATTATGCAGTTCTGACGTTACCAGCTTGTATACGTGTATCCCTCATGAAGCAGGTATCGAAGCGGTTAGGAGTTTACTTGAGGATAATGATTCCTACCAAGGGCCAGAGATTTCGTTTTTTCTAAATCTATTAGAAAAGGTACTTACCCGTAATTACTTTGTCTTTAATGGCCGTTTTTTGCTCCAATTAGCGGGGTGTGCGATGGGGTCCGCTGTGGCCCCGTCGTACGCGAACGCTTTCATGTACCAGCTGGAGAAACGTATGTTTTACCTTGATCCTGCCATTATGTCTCAAGTACTATACTATAGAAGATATATAGATGACCTTCTGGTTATATGGCTGGGGACTCGAGAAGATCTGATTGCCCTGTGGGAGGACCATAATGCCACTAAACACCCTGTGCAGTTTACGTATACAATAGACGGTTGTGTCATTAACTACCTTGATGTATTGATCACTGTCAAGGAGGGACAGTTGTCTACCTCCATGTATGTCAAGAAAACTGACAGGAATATGTTGTTAGAGCATTCTAGTTTTCACCCGGCCCCATTGCGTAAGGGTTTACCATTTTCACAATTTATGCGTGTAAGACGCATCACGTCAGACCCCCAAGAAACTGAGTTAGCCATGGATGCCATGCAGGCTAAATTTATTGAACGGGGTTACCCGCATGGTATTTTACAACAGGCTAGGTCAAAGGCACTTAGTATCCCTAGAGCAGAGGCCCTTAGTCCCTCGAGCCGTAGCCACTCTAATCGTGGCCCCAAACTTCCTTGGGTTAACAGATATACAGTAGCCAGTACTAGGAGGGTACGTAGGGCTAAGTCATTGTGGCCTATTATTCAGACTGAGGGGTCATTATCATCTTTGGCTAACACGTCACTTTTACCTAGTCATACCAGAGGACGTAATATAGGGGATCACATAGTCAAACTGGATGTCTCTAAAATGACAGGTATACAGGAAACACATTTCCTGAGAACTAAACTAGGGTGTTTCAGATGTTTGGGGTGTGCCACATGTAACACCCTTATGACAGGTAGTACCTTTAACCATCCCCATACTGGCAAGAAGCTGCCTATTCGCCATCGCCTAACTTGCACATCCACACATGTAGTGTATCTATTAATATGCCCATGTGGCTTAGCCTATGTAGGTAAAACCATTCGCCAGTTTCGTGAGCGAATGGCACTACATAGAAGTGCTATAAAAAAAGCTTTTGAAAAGGGCAATAGTGACCAACCGTTTGCACGACATTGTCTGCTGCACAAACATGGGATACCTAGTATTAGGGCAATGTTGATTGACCATGTTCCCAGAAACCTCAGAGGGGGTGACCGTGATAGAATCCTACTACAAAGAGAATCTAGGTGGATTTTTAAACTAGATACGCTATCACCGCGTGGCCTCAATGAAAATCTGGGATTAAACTGCTTTATGTGAGGCATTATAATGTTATATAGTAACCATATGGCAATCCTTTAGATTGATCAGTAACGTAGCTATGAGCTCTGTTGGAGATTATGTTTCTATTCTCTGGTTATTCTGCAATTTTGCTCTTTTCAAGTATACAGCAATGTTATTGATGCGCTATTTAACCTCTGACAGGTGGGGGTGGGATAATAATTTTTTTTTTGGTTGTGGTATAGCACTATATGTGTTAACGTTGTTTTGTTTGTTTTGTTTCTGTTGTTGCCTAGACACCTCCCTGTATCATTGTTGCCTGACAGCGTCACGGGCCGGCAGCGTGGAGTTCCCAGCCGCATCACCAGTGTACAGAGATCGTGCCCGGCGGTCCCCATGGTTACAGGACGGGGGCGCGTCCCAATGACGTCACTGCTGAGCAACCAGGAAGTGCTGCTGAGCGGCCGGCGGGTCAGAGCGGCGTGTGACAGGTGAGTAGGATTTGAGCCCTAATGGTAATTGCAATGGGGGGTATATATGTATGGTGTTTTGTTCAGTTTTGTTATGATGACCCTGAGGACGGGGGACTTTACCCCGAAACATGTTGGAATAAACTGACATATACTTTACCGCTGTTTATGCCTGCTTGAGTGCCGCCTTCATCACCATCCTATATATATATATATATATATATATATATATATATATATATAGAAATCCGGAAGAAACAGCGGCACTCGAGGATTTTCGTGAAGTATTGAAAATTGTATTCAAAAAAGGTTACAGGTAGCCAACGTTTCGGGGCTTACATGCCCCTTTGTCAAGGTGTATAACAGTGAGTGAGTGCAATAGCTTACCTTATATCCCCGTGAAGTTCAACGCAGTGCAGGTGTGTGGACGGAGCCGCCGGACTTCCGGTCGCGGCTCAGTGACGTCTGAAGGGCAGCGCCTGTTGCTGTGGTAACTGAGACGCCAACAACGCCGATAACGGCTGGGTGGCGTCTGAGTGGAGGAGCGCGTTGTTATAGCAACAAAGACGCTTCGTGCCAAGTGCTCTTATCAATGTCTCAGTAGGCAACCAAGTGGTAAAGAAATAGTGTGAAAAAAAGAGAGAGTGCGCACAACATTATACCAAGGTGCCTGGGAACCACTACTCCACCGTGGGGCTCGATGTGTAACCGGTGCCGCGGGATGGGTGGGTGTGTCAAGACCTGGTGGATGCCAGACTACTGTAAAGGTTAGGGTAAATCAAAACCGGGGATAGAAAGAGCGAGCAGGTTAAGCCGTCCCTAGGCTTAAAGATAACCTGCAGATGCCTTTTAACTGGCACTAAACCCGGTGTGTGAATTCTAGGGGAGACTGCCAAGGCCCATTATGAGGCTGGAATGTCTGCTAGTAGTGGTGTGTGATCCTGCTGTCCAGTAGTATGGAGAAGTGCTTCCACCAGGTGCTGACACATGTGGGCATCTAGGTAATGAGTGACTAGCTGTAATGAAATAAGGTGACTCTGGCTGTTTGGGCCGCCTTATGACACAGTGTGGAACAAATATACTGGGTTATAGGAAAATGTTCCATGAGAATTTTTCGTTCAGCCCTCCTGGGCTGATGGTGCCCAGTTCGAAGATCCATTTGGATTCAATATGCAGTAATCTTCGATCCCTGTCTCCTCCTCTGATGCTGCGTGGTACGTGATCGATGATCTGATGTCTCAGATCGTTCAGTGAGTGGCCCTTCAAAGCGAAATGCCTTGCCACGGGTTGTTCAGAAGGTTTGCCTAATAGGGCCTGCTTGATCGCAGACCTGTGGAGGGCCATCCTCTCTCTAAGTGTTCTGATGGATTTGCCCACGTATACTAAGTGACACGGGCAGGTGAGTATGTACACTATGTGTGTGGTAGTACATGTAACCACGTGTCTGATCTGATAGATCTTTTCTTTGTGCGGATGCTGGAAAGAAGATCCCGTGATCATATTGTTGCAAGTGGTGCATTTAGGGCACTTGTAGCATCCTGGGGCCTTTGAGAGAAAGGTGGGGGGTCGTTGTATTTCGCTTTGGAACCCCGTAATGTCCGAGTGTACTATAATATCTCTTATGCTTTTGCCTCTTGTGAAGCATAGCATCGGACGCTTCTCTCTGAACGTGGGCAGTTTTGCATCTGAGGCTACTATGGGCCACAGGGCTCTGGCCGCTCTCTGTATAACCGGGCTTGCTGTACTGAACTGGTTCACAAACGGTATGATCGCTTGGTCCCTGCGCGCAGTCGGATTCAGTAGAGTCTCCCTCGGTATCGCCATTATCTCTTTTTTCTGTGCCTGGAGTATTTGATAGTTGTAGCCCCGCTGTATGAATTTATCGACCAGGGTCTCTAATTCCTGGTCTAGGGTAGAGCGATCACTGATGATCCTGGAGGCCCTGATCATCTGAGATCTGGGGAGCCCCTCCTTCAGGGGTCTTGGATGGTGACTGTTGGCCTTCAGTAAAACATTCTTGTCTGTGGGCTTTGTGAACAGGCTGGTGGTTAGCGTTCCTTCCTGAATTGTTATCCTGACGTCCAGGTAGTTCACTGATTCGCTACTGATGTTGTAAGTGTATTTGATTGTGGAGGGTCTGCTGTTAGCTTCCTCTATCAGTCGTTCAAATCGTGCTCTGTCACCTGTCCAGAGTAAGAACAAATCGTCTATATATCTGACGAACAGCAAGATGTTCTGCGCTATGTCCTGGTCCTCAAAGAATATATTCTGTTCTTCCTGGAACATGTAAACATTTGCAAATGATGGGGAGACGTTGCTCCCCATCGCACAGCCTGTTCGTTGCTGGAAAAAGGTGCCATTAAACATAAAGAAGTTTCTCTTTAAGGTGAAGGTGAGGAGTTGCATGAAAAGCTCTGTGTCAAGAGTGTCCATTTTTTCTTTGATAAGAAAATCTCGCATAACTTGAAGGCCTTCCCGGTGGGGGATACTCGTGTATAGGCTCTTTACGTCGATCACACACATCAAAGTCCCTTGAGGGACCCGTCCTATACTGTTAATCCGCTCCAGAAAGCTGGTGGTGTCCTTGATATAGTTGTGGTGTTTGACGATCAGTGGTTGCAAGATTCCGTCTAAGAATGTTGAGATGGGTTGAAGAATGGACTCTCTTGCGGCTATGATAGGCCTGCCAGGCGGGGATGTGGCATTCTTGTGGATTTTGGGTACCACAAAGAAAAGGGGTACTCGTGGATGATCCTGTTTGAGGGCTTCGCACAGTTTTTCTGTGAGTAGATTGTTGGACTTTGCCCGGTCCAGTAGCAGTTCCAGTTCGTGTTGGTATTCGGCCGTGGGGTCGTGGGACAGAGCCTCATAGGTCTCCTGGTCGGCCAGTTGCCCCTCTATTTCTTTGATGTAATCGGAGAGGTTAAGGATGACTAAACCCCCTCCCTTGTCCGCTGGCCGGAAGATTACATCCCGATAAGCACCCAGTTGTTTGAGGGCTACTTGTTCAGCCTTGGTCAGGTTACGGTGTATGACTGAAGTCGCCGCGGTGTATTTGGCGACTGAATCATCCAGTAGTCTGGTAAATGCTTGTATAGACGAGTTGGTCGACGGGGGGTCAAAGGTTGATTTATGTCGGGTCTGATAGAATCTGTCGCAGAAAGAGACACTTGGTGGATCTTGAAGATTGGAATGTTGAAAGTACTCCTGTAGTCTCAACTTCCTTGAGAAGCGGTGCAGATCGATTTGCCACTGAAATTTATTGAAAGGGTTGGTGGGTACGAAGGAGAGACCCTTCTCCAGAACTTTCAGTTCTATATCCGAGAAGGATCTGTCTGAAAGGTTGAAGATTAGGGATTCTTTTTGGCTGCACGCGCTTTTAATTCGCGCACATTGCTTGCCCCTGCGGGTGGGCGCCCTCTTCTGCCTTGTTCTGCCGGGGTGGCCGCTGGTGTCCCTAAAGGGACCGGTTGCACCCGGGTGGACCCATCTGAGTCCGGGAAGACGCTTTCGCTGTCACTGTTTGAAGTGCCGGCAGTAAATGATTTTTGCTCCCGCCGCCTTCTCCAACCTTGTCGGCCCCTGGCATTATAGGTGGTATTTTGTCCTCCTTCTCCACCCATCAACCATCTGTATACTTTGTTCAAGTCATAGTCTTCTCTGACTATTTGTTGTTTATTGCGCTTAAATTTAATAAGTCTCTCCTATAATCTTCACATTGTTTTTGTAACTTGGTCAGCCAATCCTGGTTGCCGTCTGCTTGCAGGACGGATTTGTGTTCAATCTCTAGCTTGGAGATTTTTTCTCTGGTCTGCCTTAGTTCTCGACCCGATTCTTCCACAACCAGCAGGATTAAGTCGAGACTGCACTTATTGAGTATGCCTACCCACTTTTTGCAGAATTCGGGGTTGTACCGCCCAATGGTAGGGACGTTCCTTACCCTGAAGCCTCGTGGAATCAATTTTTCGCGGTGATATTCCGACAAAGAAATGCCGTGCAGTAAGTAGTCGCATTCTCGGCGTTTCAACTTGAAAAGTTGATGATAAACATCCTCTATGCCCCCTGCACGTTCAGAAGCGCCTAATTGTTCCGTAAATCGGAGGCGCTCTGCGTCGTCGTCAGTAAAACTGAAGGATTCACCCAGAACCGACGGCATCCCTTTGCATCCCGGTGTATCTTCATCATGCCTTAGGGTGGATGTGGTCTCCATGTTTGGTGCGTGCAGTTATTGCTGGTGGGTGCCTGGTGCTGAGGTGTACACCGCAGTGTATGTGCCTGTGGAACTCCACCTGGACAAAAGGGTGCAGTGTGATAATCAAAAGAAGTAAGAAGTCATTAAGGGGGAGGTGCCTTGACCCCGGCTGGCGAACAGTGCGACCTGTGTACACCAAAATAGCATATATATCCCAAATGGGACTGGCACTCTCCTGACTGGCTTAAAGGTACCCCGGTGCCTTCTGAGGAAGAAATGCAGAAATCCGGAAGAAACAGCGGCACTCGAGGATTTTCGTGAAGTATTGAAAATTGTATTCAAAAAAGGTTACAGGTAGCCAACGTTTCGGGGCTTACATGCCCCTTTGTCAAGGTGTATAACAGTGAGTGAGTGCAATAGCTTACCTTATATCCCCGTGAAGTTCAACGCAGTGCAGGTGTGTGGACGGAGCCGCCGGACTTCCGGTCGCGGCTCAGTGACGTCTGAAGGGCAGCGCCTGTTGCTGTGGTAACTGAGACGCCAACAACGCCGATAACGGCTGGGTGGCGTCTGAGTGGAGGAGCGCGTTGTTATAGCAACAAAGACGCTTCGTGCCAAGTGCTCTTATCAATGTCTCAGTAGGCAACCAAGTGGTAAAGAAATAGTGTGAAAAAAAGAGAGAGTGCGCACAACATTATACCAAGGTGCCTGGGAACCACTACTCCACCGTGGGGCTCGATGTGTAACCGGTGCCGCGGGATGGGTGGGTGTGTCAAGACCTGGTGGATGCCAGACTACTGTAAAGGTTAGGGTAAATCAAAACCGGGGATAGAAAGAGCGAGCAGGTTAAGCCGTCCCTAGGCTTAAAGATAACCTGCAGATGCCTTTTAACTGGCACTAAACCCGGTGTGTGAATTCTAGGGGAGACTGCCAAGGCCCATTATGAGGCTGGAATGTCTGCTAGTAGTGGTGTGTGATCCTGCTGTCCAGTAGTATGGAGAAGTGCTTCCACCAGGTGCTGACACATGTGGGCATCTAGGTAATGAGTGACTAGCTGTAATGAAATAAGGTGACTCTGGCTGTTTGGGCCGCCTTATGACACAGTGTGGAACAAATATACTGGGTTATAGGAAAATGTTCCATGAGAATTTTTCGTTCAGCCCTCCTGGGCTGATGGTGCCCAGTTCGAAGATCCATTTGGATTCAATATGCAGTAATCTTCGATCCCTGTCTCCTCCTCTGATGCTGCGTGGTACGTGATCGATGATCTGATGTCTCAGATCGTTCAGTGAGTGGCCCTTCAAAGCGAAATGCCTTGCCACGGGTTGTTCAGAAGGTTTGCCTGATAGGGCCTGCTTGATCGCAGACCTGTGGAGGGCCATCCTCTCTCTAAGTGTTCTGATGGATTTGCCCACGTATACTAAGTGACACGGGCAGGTGAGTATGTACACTATGTGTGTGGTAGTACATGTAACCACGTGTCTGATCTGATAGATCTTTTCTTTGTGCGGATGCTGGAAAGAAGATCCCGTGATCATATTGTTGCAAGTGGTGCATTTAGGGCACTTGTAGCATCCTGGGGCCTTTGAGAGAAAGGTGGGGGGTCGTTGTATTTCACTTTGGAACCCCGTAATGTCCGAGTGTACTATAATATCTCTTATGCTTTTGCCTCTTGTGAAGCATAGCATCGGACGCTTCTCTCTGAACGTGGGCAGTTTTGCATCTGAGGCTACTATGGGCCACAGGGCTCTGGCCGCTCTCTGTATAACCGGGCTTGCTGTACTGAACTGGTTCACAAACGGTATGATCGCTTGGTCCCTGCGCGCAGTCGGATTCAGTAGAGTCTCCCTCGGTATCGCCATTATCTCTTTTTTCTGTGCCTGGAGTATTTGATAGTTGTAGCCCCGCTGTATGAATTTATCGACCAGGGTCTCTAATTCCTGGTCTAGGGTAGAGCGATCACTGATGATCCTGGAGGCCCTGATCATCTGAGATCTGGGGAGCCCCTCCTTCAGGGGTCTTGGATGGTGACTGTTGGCCTTCAGTAAAACATTCTTGTCTGTGGGCTTTGTGAACAGGCTGGTGGTTAGCGTTCCTTCCTGAATTGTTATCCTGACGTCCAGGTAGTTCACTGATTCGCTACTGATGTTGTAAGTGTATTTGATTGTGGAGGGTCTGCTGTTAGCTTCCTCTATCAGTCGTTCAAATCGTGCTCTGTCACCTGTCCAGAGTAAGAACAAATCGTCTATATATCTGACGAACAGCAAGATGTTCTGCGCTATGTCCTGGTCCTCAAAGAATATATTCTGTTCTTCCTGGAACATGTAAACATTTGCAAATGATGGGGAGACGTTGCTCCCCATCGCACAGCCTGTTCGTTGCTGGAAAAAGGTGCCATTAAACATAAAGAAGTTTCTCTTTAAGGTGAAGGTGAGGAGTTGCATGAAAAGCTCTGTGTCAAGAGTGTCCATTTTTTCTTTGATAAGAAAATCTCGCATAACTTGAAGGCCTTCCCGGTGGGGGATACTCGTGTATAGGCTCTTTACGTCGATCACACACATCAAAGTCCCTTGAGGGACCCGTCCTATACTGTTAATCCGCTCCAGAAAGCTGGTGGTGTCCTTGATATAGTTGTGGTGTTTGACGATCAGTGGTTGCAAGATTCCGTCTAAGAATGTTGAGATGGGTTGAAGAATGGACTCTCTTGCGGCTATGATAGGCCTGCCAGGCGGGGATGTGGCATTCTTGTGGATTTTGGGTACCACAAAGAAAAGGGGTACTCGTGGATGATCCTGTTTGAGGGCTTCGCACAGTTTTTCTGTGAGTAGATTGTTGGACTTTGCCCGGTCCAGTAGCAGTTCCAGTTCGTGTTGGTATTCGGCCGTGGGGTCGTGGGACAGAGCCTCATAGGTCTCCTGGTCGGCCAGTTGCCCCTCTATTTCTTTGATGTAATCGGAGAGGTTAAGGATGACTAAACCCCCTCCCTTGTCCGCTGGCCGGAAGATTACATCCCGATAAGCACCCAGTTGTTTGAGGGCTACTTGTTCAGCCTTGGTCAGGTTACGGTGTATGACTGAAGTCGCCGCGGTGTATTTGGCGACTGAATCATCCAGTAGTCTGGTAAATGCTTGTATAGACGAGTTGGTCGACGGGGGGTCAAAGGTTGATTTATGTCGGGTCTGATAGAATCTGTCGCAGAAAGAGACACTTGGTGGATCTTGAAGATTGGAATGTTGAAAGTACTCCTGTAGTCTCAACTTCCTTGAGAAGCGGTGCAGATCGATTTGCCACTGAAATTTATTGAAAGGGTTGGTGGGTACGAAGGAGAGACCCTTCTCCAGAACTTTCAGTTCTATATCCGAGAAGGATCTGTCTGAAAGGTTGAAGATTAGGGATTCTTTTTGGCTGCACGCGCTTTTAATTCGCGCACATTGCTTGCCCCTGCGGGTGGGCGCCCTCTTCTGCCTTGTTCTGCCGGGGTGGCCGCTGGTGTCCCTAAAGGGACCGGTTGCACCCGGGTGGACCCATCTGAGTCCGGGAAGACGCTTTCGCTGTCACTGTTTGAAGTGCCGGCAGTAAATGATTTTTGCTCCCGCCGCCTTCTCCAACCTTGTCGGCCCCTGGCATTATAGGTGGTATTTTGTCCTCCTTCTCCACCCATCAACCATCTGTATACTTTGTTCAAGTCATAGTCTTCTCTGACTATTTGTTGTTTATTGCGCTTAAATTTAATAAGTCTCTCCTATAATCTTCACATTGTTTTTGTAACTTGGTCAGCCAATCCTGGTTGCCGTCTGCTTGCAGGACGGATTTGTGTTCAATCTCTAGCTTGGAGATTTTTTCTCTGGTCTGCCTTAGTTCTCGACCCGATTCTTCCACAACCAGCAGGATTAAGTCGAGACTGCACTTATTGAGTATGCCTACCCACTTTTTGCAGAATTCGGGGTTGTACCGCCCAATGGTAGGGACGTTCCTTACCCTGAAGCCTCGTGGAATCAATTTTTCGCGGTGATATTCCGACAAAGAAATGCCGTGCAGTAAGTAGTCGCATTCTCGGCGTTTCAACTTGAAAAGTTGATGATAAACATCCTCTATGCCCCCTGCACGTTCAGAAGCGCCTAATTGTTCCGTAAATCGGAGGCGCTCTGCGTCGTCGTCAGTAAAACTGAAGGATTCACCCAGAACCGACGGCATCCCTTTGCATCCCGGTGTATCTTCATCATGCCTTAGGGTGGATGTGGTCTCCATGTTTGGTGCGTGCAGTTATTGCTGGTGGGTGCCTGGTGCTGAGGTGTACACCGCAGTGTATGTGCCTGTGGAACTCCACCTGGACAAAAGGGTGCAGTGTGATAATCAAAAGAAGTAAGAAGTCATTAAGGGGGAGGTGCCTTGACCCCGGCTGGCGAACAGTGCGACCTGTGTACACCAAAATAGCATATATATCCCAAATGGGACTGGCACTCTCCTGACTGGCTTAAAGGTACCCCGGTGCCTTCTGAGGAAGAAATGCAGAAATCCGGAAGAAACAGCGGCACTCGAGGATTTTCGTGAAGTATTGAAAATTGTATTCAAAAAAGGTTACAGGTAGCCAACGTTTCGGGGCTTACATGCCCCTTTGTCAAGGTGTATAACAGTGAGTGAGTGCAATAGCTTACCTTATATCCCCGTGAAGTTCAACGCAGTGCAGGTGTGTGGACGGAGCCGCCGGACTTCCGGTCGCGGCTCAGTGACGTCTGAAGGGCAGCGCCTGTTGCTGTGGTAACTGAGACGCCAACAACGCCGATAACGGCTGGGTGGCGTCTGAGTGGAGGAGCGCGTTGTTATAGCAACAAAGACGCTTCGTGCCAAGTGCTCTTATCAATGTCTCAGTAGGCAACCAAGTGGTAAAGAAATAGTGTGAAAAAAAGAGAGAGTGCGCACAACATTATACCAAGGTGCCTGGGAACCACTACTCCACCGTGGGGCTCGATGTGTAACCGGTGCCGCGGGATGGGTGGGTGTGTCAAGACCTGGTGGATGCCAGACTACTGTAAAGGTTAGGGTAAATCAAAACCGGGGATAGAAAGAGCGAGCAGGTTAAGCCGTCCCTAGGCTTAAAGATAACCTGCAGATGCCTTTTAACTGGCACTAAACCCGGTGTGTGAATTCTAGGGGAGACTGCCAAGGCCCATTATGAGGCTGGAATGTCTGCTAGTAGTGGTGTGTGATCCTGCTGTCCAGTAGTATGGAGAAGTGCTTCCACCAGGTGCTGACACATGTGGGCATCTAGGTAATGAGTGACTAGCTGTAATGAAATAAGGTGACTCTGGCTGTTTGGGCCGCCTTATGACACAGTGTGGAACAAATATACTGGGTTATAGGAAAATGTTCCATGAGAATTTTTCGTTCAGCCCTCCTGGGCTGATGGTGCCCAGTTCGAAGATCCATTTGGATTCAATATGCAGTAATCTTCGATCCCTGTCTCCTCCTCTGATGCTGCGTGGTACGTGATCGATGATCTGATGTCTCAGATCGTTCAGTGAGTGGCCCTTCAAAGCGAAATGCCTTGCCACGGGTTGTTCAGAAGGTTTGCCTGATAGGGCCTGCTTGATCGCAGACCTGTGGAGGGCCATCCTCTCTCTAAGTGTTCTGATGGATTTGCCCACGTATACTAAGTGACACGGGCAGGTGAGTATGTACACTATGTGTGTGGTAGTACATGTAACCACGTGTCTGATCTGATAGATCTTTTCTTTGTGCGGATGCTGGAAAGAAGATCCCGTGATCATATTGTTGCAAGTGGTGCATTTAGGGCACTTGTAGCATCCTGGGGCCTTTGAGAGAAAGGTGGGGGGTCGTTGTATTTCACTTTGGAACCCCGTAATGTCCGAGTGTACTATAATATCTCTTATGCTTTTGCCTCTTGTGAAGCATAGCATCGGACGCTTCTCTCTGAACGTGGGCAGTTTTGCATCTGAGGCTACTATGGGCCACAGGGCTCTGGCCGCTCTCTGTATAACCGGGCTTGCTGTACTGAACTGGTTCACAAACGGTATGATCGCTTGGTCCCTGCGCGCAGTCGGATTCAGTAGAGTCTCCCTCGGTATCGCCATTATCTCTTTTTTCTGTGCCTGGAGTATTTGATAGTTGTAGCCCCGCTGTATGAATTTATCGACCAGGGTCTCTAATTCCTGGTCTAGGGTAGAGCGATCACTGATGATCCTGGAGGCCCTGATCATCTGAGATCTGGGGAGCCCCTCCTTCAGGGGTCTTGGATGGTGACTGTTGGCCTTCAGTAAAACATTCTTGTCTGTGGGCTTTGTGAACAGGCTGGTGGTTAGCGTTCCTTCCTGAATTGTTATCCTGACGTCCAGGTAGTTCACTGATTCGCTACTGATGTTGTAAGTGTATTTGATTGTGGAGGGTCTGCTGTTAGCTTCCTCTATCAGTCGTTCAAATCGTGCTCTGTCACCTGTCCAGAGTAAGAACAAATCGTCTATATATCTGACGAACAGCAAGATGTTCTGCGCTATGTCCTGGTCCTCAAAGAATATATTCTGTTCTTCCTGGAACATGTAAACATTTGCAAATGATGGGGAGACGTTGCTCCCCATCGCACAGCCTGTTCGTTGCTGGAAAAAGGTGCCATTAAACATAAAGAAGTTTCTCTTTAAGGTGAAGGTGAGGAGTTGCATGAAAAGCTCTGTGTCAAGAGTGTCCATTTTTTCTTTGATAAGAAAATCTCGCATAACTTGAAGGCCTTCCCGGTGGGGGATACTCGTGTATAGGCTCTTTACGTCGATCACACACATCAAAGTCCCTTGAGGGACCCGTCCTATACTGTTAATCCGCTCCAGAAAGCTGGTGGTGTCCTTGATATAGTTGTGGTGTTTGACGATCAGTGGTTGCAAGATTCCGTCTAAGAATGTTGAGATGGGTTGAAGAATGGACTCTCTTGCGGCTATGATAGGCCTGCCAGGCGGGGATGTGGCATTCTTGTGGATTTTGGGTACCACAAAGAAAAGGGGTACTCGTGGATGATCCTGTTTGAGGGCTTCGCACAGTTTTTTTGTGAGTAGATTGTTGGACTTTGCCCGGTCCAGTAGCAGTTCCAGTTCGTGTTGGTATTCGGCCGTGGGGTCGTGGGACAGAGCCTCATAGGTCTCCTGGTCGGCCAGTTGCCCCTCTATTTCTTTGATGTAATCGGAGAGGTTAAGGATGACTAAACCCCCTCCCTTGTCCGCTGGCCGGAAGATTACATCCCGATAAGCACCCAGTTGTTTGAGGGCTACTTGTTCAGCCTTGGTCAGGTTACGGTGTATGACTGAAGTCGCCGCGGTGTATTTGGCGACTGAATCATCCAGTAGTCTGGTAAATGCTTGTATAGACGAGTTGGTCGACGGGGGGTCAAAGGTTGATTTATGTCGGGTCTGATAGAATCTGTCGCAGAAAGAGACACTTGGTGGATCTTGAAGATTGGAATGTTGAAAGTACTCCTGTAGTCTCAACTTCCTTGAGAAGCGGTGCAGATCGATTTGCCACTGAAATTTATTGAAAGGGTTGGTGGGTACGAAGGAGAGACCCTTCTCCAGAACTTTCAGTTCTATATCCGAGAAGGATCTGTCTGAAAGGTTGAAGATTAGGGATTCTTTTTGGCTGCACGCGCTTTTAATTCGCGCACATTGCTTGCCCCTGCGGGTGGGCGCCCTCTTCTGCCTTGTTCTGCCGGGGTGGCCGCTGGTGTCCCTAAAGGGACCGGTTGCACCCGGGTGGACCCATCTGAGTCCGGGAAGACGCTTTCGCTGTCACTGTTTGAAGTGCCGGCAGTAAATGATTTTTGCTCCCGCCGCCTTCTCCAACCTTGTCGGCCCCTGGCATTATAGGTGGTATTTTGTCCTCCTTCTCCACCCATCAACCATCTGTATACTTTGTTCAAGTCATAGTCTTCTCTGACTATTTGTTGTTTATTGCGCTTAAATTTAATTAAGTCTCTCCTATAATCTTCACATTGTTTTTGTAACTTGGTCAGCCAATCCTGGTTGCTGTCTGCTTGCAGGACGGATTTGTGTTCAATCTCTAGCTTGGAGATTTTTTCTCTGGTCTGCCTTAGTTCTCGACCCGATTCTTCCACAACCAGCAGGATTAAGTCGAGACTGCACTTATTGAGTATGCCTACCCACTTTTTGCAGAATTCGGGGTTGTACCGCCCAATGGTAGGGACGTTCCTTACCCTGAAGCCTCGTGGAATCAATTTTTCGCGGTGATATTCCGACAAAGAAATGCCGTGCAGTAAGTAGTTGCATTCTCGGCGTTTCAACTTGAAAAGTTGATGATAAACATCCTCTATGCCCCCTGCACGTTCAGAAGCGCCTAATTGTTCCGTAAATCGGAGGCGCTCTGCGTCGTCGTCAGTAAAACTGAAGGATTCACCCAGAACCGACGGCATCCCTTTGCATCCCGGTGTATCTTCATCATGCCTTAGGGTGGATGTGGTCTCCATGTTTGGTGCGTGCAGTTATTGCTGGTGGGTGCCTGGTGCTGAGGTGTACACCGCAGTGTATGTGCCTGTGGAACTCCACCTGGACAAAAGGGTGCAGTGTGATAATCAAAAGAAGTAAGAAGTCATTAAGGGGGAGGTGCCTTGACCCCGGCTGGCGAACAGTGCGACCTGTGTACACCAAAATAGCATATATATCCCAAATGGGACTGGCACTCTCCTGACTGGCTTAAAGGTACCCCGGTGCCTTCTGAGGAAGAAATGCAGAAATCCGGAAGAAACAGCGGCACTCGAGGATTTTCGTGAAGTATTGAAAATTGTATTCAAAAAAGGTTACAGGTAGCCAACGTTTCGGGGCTTACATGCCCCTTTGTCAAGGTGTATAACAGTGAGTGAGTGCAATAGCTTACCTTATATCCCCGTGAAGTTCAACGCAGTGCAGGTGTGTGGACGGAGCCGTCGGACTTCCGGTCGCGGCTCAGTGACGTCTGAAGGGCAGCGCCTGTTGCTGTGGTAACTGAGACGCCAACAACGCCGATAACGGCTGGGTGGCGTCTGAGTGGAGGAGCGCGTTGTTATAGCAACAAAGACGCTTCGTGCCAAGTGCTCTTATCAATGTCTCAGTAGGCAACCAAGTGGTAAAGAAATAGTGTGAAAAAAAGAGAGAGTGCGCACAACATTATACCAAGGTGCCTGGGAACCACTACTCCACCGTGGGGCTCGATGTGTAACCGGTGCCGCGGGATGGGTGGGTGTGTCAAGACCTGGTGGATGCCAGACTACTGTAAAGGTTAGGTTAGTATACGTGGGCAAATCCATCAGAACACTTAGAGAGAGGATGGCCCTCCACAGGTCTGCGATCAAGCAGGCCCTATCAGGCAAACCTTCTGAACAACCCGTGGCAAGGCATTTCGCTTTGAAGGGCCACTCACTGAACGATCTGAGACATCAGATCATCGATCACGTACCACGCAGCATCAGAGGAGGAGACAGGGATCGAAGATTACTGCATATTGAATCCAAATGGATCTTCGAACTGGGCACCATCAGCCCAGGAGGGCTGAACGAAAAATTCTCATGGAACATTTTCCTATAACCCAGTATATTTGTTCCACACTGTGTCATAAGGCGGCCCAAACAGCCAGAGTCACCTCATTTCATTACAGCTAGTCACTCATTACCTAGATGCCCACATGTGTCAGCACCTGGTGGAAGCACTTCTCCATACTACTGGACAGCAGGATCACACACCACTACTAGCAGACATTCCAGCCTCATAATGGGCCTTGGCAGTCTCCCCTAGAATTCACACACCGGGTTTAGTGCCAGTTAAAAGGCATCTGCAGGTTATCTTTAAGCCTAGGGACGGCTTAACCTGCTCGCTCTTTCTATCCCCGGTTTTGATTTACCCTAACCTTTACAGTAGTCTGGCATCCACCAGGTCTTGACACACCCACCCATCCCGCGGCACCGGTTACACATCGAGCCCCACGGTGGAGTAGTGGTTCCCAGGCACCTTGGTATAATGTTGTGCGCACTCTCTCTTTTTTTCACACTATTTCTTTACCACTTGGTTGCCTACTGAGACATTGATAAGAGCACTTGGCACGAAGCGTCTTTGTTGCTATAACAACGCGCTCCTCCACTCAGACGCCACCCAGCCGTTATCGGCGTTGTTGGCGTCTCAGTTACCACAGCAACAGGCGCTGCCCTTCAGACGTCACTGAGCCGCGACCGGAAGTCCGGCGGCTCCGTCCACACACCTGCACTGCGTTGAACTTCACGGGGATATAAGGTAAGCTATTGCACTCACTCACTGTTATACACCTTGACAAAGGGGCATGTAAGCCCCGAAACGTTGGCTACCTGTAACCTTTTTTGAATACAATTTTCAATACTTCACGAAAATCCTCGAGTGCCGCTGTTTCTTCCGGATTTCTGCATTTCTTCCTCAGAAGGCACCGGGGTACCTTTAAGCCAGTCAGGAGAGTGCCAGTCCCATTTGGGATATATATGCTATTTTGGTGTACACAGGTCGCACTGTTCGCCAGCCGGGGTCAAGGCACCTCCCCCTTAATGACTTCTTACTTCTTTTGATTATCACACTGCACCCTTTTGTCCAGGTGGAGTTCCACAGGCACATACACTGCGGTGTACACCTCAGCACCAGGCACCCACCAGCAATAACTGCACGCACCAAACATGGAGACCACATCCACCCTAAGGCATGATGAAGATACACCGGGATGCAAAGGGATGCCGTCGGTTCTGGGTGAATCCTTCAGTTTTACTGACGACGACGCAGAGCGCCTCCGATTTACGGAACAATTAGGCGCTTCTGAACGTGCAGGGGGCATAGAGGATGTTTATCATCAACTTTTCAAGTTGAAACGCCGAGAATGCGACTACTTACTGCACGGCATTTCTTTGTCGGAATATCACCGCGAAAAATTGATTCCACGAGGCTTCAGGGTAAGGAACGTCCCTACCATTGGGCGGTACAACCCCGAATTCTGCAAAAAGTGGGTAGGCATACTCAATAAGTGCAGTCTCGACTTAATCCTGCTGGTTGTGGAAGAATCGGGTCGAGAACTAAGGCAGACCAGAGAAAAAATCTCCAAGCTAGAGATTGAACACAAATCCGTCCTGCAAGCAGACGGCAACCAGGATTGGCTGACCAAGTTACAAAAACAATGTGAAGATTATAGGAGAGACTTAATTAAATTTAAGCGCAATAAACAACAAATAGTCAGAGAAGACTATGACTTGAACAAAGTATACAGATGGTTGATGGGTGGAGAAGGAGGACAAAATACCACCTATAATGCCAGGGGCCGACAAGGTTGGAGAAGGCGGCGGGAGCAAAAATCATTTACTGCCGGCACTTCAAACAGTGACAGCGAAAGCGTCTTCCCGGACTCAGATGGGTCCACCCGGGTGCAACCGGTCCCTTTAGGGACACCAGCGGCCACCCCGGCAGAACAAGGCAGAAGAGGGCGCCCACCCGCAGGGGCAAGCAATGTGCGCGAATTAAAAGCGCGTGCAGCCAAAAAGAATCCCTAATCTTCAACCTTTCAGACAGATCCTTCTCGGATATAGAACTGAAAGTTCTGGAGAAGGGTCTCTCCTTCGTACCCACCAACCCTTTCAATAAATTTCAGTGGCAAATCGATCTGCACCGCTTCTCAAGGAAGTTGAGACTACAGGAGTACTTTCAACATTCCAATCTTCAAGATCCACCAAGTGTCTCTTTCTGCGACAGATTCTATCAGACCCGACATAAATCAACCTTTGACCCCCCGTCGACCAACTCGTCTATACAAGCATTTACCAGACTACTGGATGATTCAGTCGCCAAATACACCGCGGCGACTTCAGTCATACACCGTAACCTGACCAAGGCTGAACAAGTAGCCCTCAAACAACTGGGTGCTTATCGGGATGTAATCTTCCGGCCAGCGGACAAGGGAGGGGGTTTAGTCATCCTTAACCTCTCCGATTACATCAAAGAAATAGAGGGGCAACTGGCCGACCAGGAGACCTATGAGGCTCTGTCCCACGACCCCACGGCCGAATACCAACACGAACTGGAACTGCTACTGGACCGGGCAAAGTCCAACAATCTACTCACAGAAAAACTGTGCGAAGCCCTCAAACAGGATCATCCACGAGTACCCCTTTTCTTTGTGGTACCCAAAATCCACAAGAATGCCACATCCCCGCCTGGCAGGCCTATCATAGCCGCAAGAGAGTCCATTCTTCAACCCATCTCAACATTCTTAGACGGAATCTTGCAACCACTGATCGTCAAACACCACAACTATATCAAGGACACCACCAGCTTTCTGGAGCGGATTAACAGTATAGGACGGGTCCCTCAAGGGACTTTGATGTGTGTGATCGACGTAAAGAGCCTATACACGAGTATCCCCCACCGGGAAGGCCTTCAAGTTATGCGAGATTTTCTTATCAAAGAAAAAATGGACACTCTTGACACAGAGCTTTTCATGCAACTCCTCACCTTCACCTTAAAGAGAAACTTCTTTATGTTTAATGGCACCTTTTTCCAGCAACGAACAGGCTGTGCGATGGGGAGCAACGTCTCCCCATCATTTGCAAATGTTTACATGTTCCAGGAAGAACAGAATATATTCTTTGAGGACCAGGACATAGCGCAGAACATCTTGCTGTTCGTCAGATATATAGACGATTTGTTCTTACTCTGGACAGGTGACAGAGCACGATTTGAACGACTGATAGAGGAAGCTAACAGCAGACCCTCCACAATCAAATACACTTACAACATCAGTAGCGAATCAGTGAACTACCTGGACGTCAGGATAACAATTCAGGAAGGAACGCTAACCACCAGCCTGTTCACAAAGCCCACAGACAAGAATGTTTTACTGAAGGCCAACAGTCACCATCCAAGACCCCTGAAGGAGGGGCTCCCCAGATCTCAGATGATCAGGGCCTCCAGGATCATCAGTGATCGCTCTACCCTAGACCAGGAATTAGAGACCCTGGTCGATAAATTCATACAGCGGGGCTACAACTATCAAATACTCCAGGCACAGAAAAAAGAGATAATGGCGATACCGAGGGAGACTCTACTGAATCCGACTGCGCGCAGGGACCAAGCGATCATACCGTTTGTGAACCAGTTCAGTACAGCAAGCCCGGTTATACAGAGAGCGGCCAGAGCCCTGTGGCCCATAGTAGCCTCAGATGCAAAACTGCCCACGTTCAGAGAGAAGCGTCCGATGCTATGCTTCACAAGAGGCAAAAGCATAAGAGATATTATAGTACACTCGGACATTACGGGGTTCCAAAGCGAAATACAACGACCCCCCACCTTTCTCTCAAAGGCCCCAGGATGCTACAAGTGCCCTAAATGCACCACTTGCAACAATATGATCACGGGATCTTCTTTCCAGCATCCGCACAAAGAAAAGATCTATCAGATCAGACACGTGGTTACATGTACTACCACACACATAGTGTACATACTCACCTGCCCGTGTCACTTAGTATACGTGGGCAAATCCATCAGAACACTTAGAGAGAGGATGGCCCTCCACAGGTCTGCGATCAAGCAGGCCCTATTAGGCAAACCTTCTGAACAACCCGTGGCAAGGCATTTCGCTTTGAAGGGCCACTCACTGAACGATCTGAGACATCAGATCATCGATCACGTACCACGCAGCATCAGAGGAGGAGACAGGGATCGAAGATTACTGCATATTGAATCCAAATGGATCTTCGAACTGGGCACCATCAGCCCAGGAGGGCTGAACGAAAAATTCTCATGGAACATTTTCCTATAACCCAGTATATTTGTTCCACACTGTGTCATAAGGCGGCCCAAACAGCCAGAGTCACCTTATTTCATTACAGCTAGTCACTCATTACCTAGATGCCCACATGTGTCAGCACCTGGTGGAAGCACTTCTCCATACTACTGGACAGCAGGATCACACACCACTACTAGCAGACATTCCAGCCTCATAATGGGCCTTGGCAGTCTCCCCTAGAATTCACACACCGGGTTTAGTGCCAGTTAAAAGGCATCTGCAGGTTATCTTTAAGCCTAGGGACGGCTTAACCTGCTCGCTCTTTCTATCCCCGGTTTTGATTTACCCTAACCTTTACAGTAGTCTGGCATCCACCAGGTCTTGACACACCCACCCATCCCGCGGCACCGGTTACACATCGAGCCCCACGGTGGAGTAGTGGTTCCCAGGCACCTTGGTATAATGTTGTGCGCACTCTCTCTTTTTTTCACACTATTTCTTTACCACTTGGTTGCCTACTGAGACATTGATAAGAGCACTTGGCACGAAGCGTCTTTGTTGCTATAACAACGCGCTCCTCCACTCAGACGCCACCCAGCCGTTATCGGCGTTGTTGGCGTCTCAGTTACCACAGCAACAGGCGCTGCCCTTCAGACGTCACTGAGCCGCGACCGGAAGTCCGGCGGCTCCGTCCACACACCTGCACTGCGTTGAACTTCACGGGGATATAAGGTAAGCTATTGCACTCACTCACTGTTATACACCTTGACAAAGGGGCATGTAAGCCCCGAAACGTTGGCTACCTGTAACCTTTTTTGAATACAATTTTCAATACTTCACGAAAATCCTCGAGTGCCGCTGTTTCTTCCGGATTTCTGCATTTCTTCCTCAGAAGGCACCGGGGTACCTTTAAGCCAGTCAGGAGAGTGCCAGTCCCATTTGGGATATATATATATATATATATATATATATATATATATATATAGGTATTGTTCCATTAAATATTAAGGACACCGTGTAAGGACATCGTGTATGGGATGAAATTGTTCAGGGTCACATAAGTAATAATTCGGTGGTTGCGAGGATATTGTCACATATTACGTCAACAAGTTATTAGCGATACCGGATTCATGTATATTACTGTATGATACTTTGGTCGGTGTGAACTGGTCTTTAGGTGGGAGCCCAGAAGTAACCTGTAATCACATCACAAGATTAGGTGTCGCTCAGTGTTCCAGCTGACCAATGACCCACGGTGTACTGAATATGTCCCGCCCCTGGACCAATGGAAGACCTTACATTCCCCATTGTACTGTTATTGGAACATTGTATAAAAGGACGCACCTGACCCAGGTTTCAGTCACCTTTCTCAGAGGTCATCTTGGAAGACGACTGAGGCCTGGAATCTGGTGGCGCAGCGTATGTATGAAGGTAACTGATCCTATTGTATTGTTATAGTTGTATTGCTAATTGTACTCGCATTTATTTCCCGTCTGTTGTATATTATTGTACGTATTACTGTATTCTTGAATTGTATTGTGTTGCTACAGTGCAGCATTGTTATCCCTTTGTGTCCGCTAGGGACTAATATATATGGTTATTGGGTTGGACCTCTAATCCTAATTTACCCATCTGTCTCGACTAAGTTATTTTGTAAATCTGGCGAAGTGTCAGGGACACTTCCGACACTATACTAAGGTTTAAGTATGTTATATTGCTGGAGCCATATATATTCACCAAGGTGTTACGAGAGCATCACACCGCTCAAAAGGTACGCTAAGTGGCGCTACACGTAGCGTAACATTGAGAAACTGCGCAACTGACTTATCGTCCATCGGTTTATTTTAAAAACAGTTTATCACAAAGTTAAAAAACAACAGAACATTTGAATAGACATAATTTATTTAAAACCAACAAATGATAAAACTATTTAATTACACAGAGAGACCCGCCCCCTTCCCCCGTAATATCATCCAACTATTCAAATGAGCTGTCAAAATCAGATATAGCCAAAATTAAACTGGAAATATTTTGCTTTTAAACAACTTTATTTCATATCTTTAATACACATATTTTTGTCTATATTTTAAACTTAAAAAATACTTTACTCTGCACAACAGCCTATGGGGGTCATTCAGACCCAGCCGCAATAGTGGCCCGCAGCAGTTTACCCGGTGGTGGCAAAATGCACATGCACAGCGGCCACACAGACACACACATTGTGGTCGCATCCCTGAGGGGTGAACGCGGGCAGGGTGGGACGATTTTCTGGGGGGGCTGCGTGATGTCACATCTGTGTTCATCTCTGATTAACCCCCTATAAGCTTCTAGAGTGCACCTCATATCTCATCTTTTCCAAGTTACTACAAATATGAGATCGGTAGCAGCACTACTTTCAGGATTATTACACAGAACACAAAGAGGCTGACACAGCAAATAACAGTAACACATATAAGGGATTAACTAGAAATAAGGAAGCATGATCATCATTAAGTCTAATTATCAAATGGTTCTGTGTGGGACCAATACACCTCTTTACTGTCTCCAGCAGCCCCTAGTACTACACTGCAGCCACCTGCCCTGTCTACCACCCACTACTGCCACTGTCCTGTCTCCCCCCCACTACTGCTACCCACCTTGTCTCCCCCCAGTACTGCCATCCACCCTGTGTCTCCCCCACCACTGCCACCCACCCTGTCTCCCCCCACTACTGCTACCCACCTTGTCTCCCTACCTACTGCCACCCATCCTGTCTCCCCCCTACTGCCATCCACCCCGTGTCTCCCCCCACTACTGCCATTCACCCCGTGTCTACCCCCACTACTGCCATTCACCCCTTGTCTCCCCTCACTACTGCCATCCACCCCATGACTCCACTACCACCCACCCTGTCTCCCTGCTCTGACACCTCAGCGCTGCTTGGGGACGTTTACTCACATAGACACAGCCTACAGCAGCCCCCGCTACTGCACTACTGCCACCCACCCTGTCTCCCCGACATCTAAGCACTGCTTGGGAATCTATGGTACTGCTAAGTCCTTCATCAACAGATGGAAGAAGCTTGGGCAGTACGGAGGCAGAAGCTGCTTCTGGTACCATGGTCATGCAAGGCTGGGAGAGTCAGTAAGATTATTTAATAGCTGGTCTAATTCAGTAAGGATTGCAGATGCTGCTATTTAGCAGAATTAGCAATCCTTTTCCTAGCGCGCTAGGGGCCGCCCATCACAGGGCAAGGCCACCCAGCATGCTGACCGCCGCCTCCCCCCTGATGAAGCAGAAAATGCGATTGCCTCACAATTTCTGCTTCATCGTAGAAGTTAGTGAAGCCTCCTGCTGCAGCTCAGTTGCGCCCGCAGGAGGCCCGACGCATTCTTCTCGAATACAGCGGCTGCATGTCACAAAGCCACCATGATGATGTCCGTTTGTCCACCTTTGCCCTCTGTTCGCGCTACACTGCCCCCGCACCGATTCGCACCTCTCTGGAAATGGAGCATTGCCCACCAACCCTCGTGACCGCCTCTGCCTGACAGGCAATCACATTTTCTGTGGCCCCTCCGCAGAAAATGCGGGCGCATGCACAGGATGGGTGCAGTGGATGCGCCCGCAACTTTTTCAGAATAATTCCATTTGGATCACACACTGCGATCCAACCTGAATTAGGCCCAGTCACCATCTTACAGGCAGCCGGTGCAGGGACCAGAGAATGGGTGTTATGTGGCAGGAACGGGCTAGTTAGGTAACAGCCTGGCTGCTGCATTCTGTACAAGCTACAACTGGTGCAATTCTTCTGCTGGGAGACCCAGGTAGATGACATTGCAGTAGTCTATATGAGATGATACAAGTGCATGTACGACATCAGGTAGATCTTCTGAGCGGATTAAGTGCTGGAGTCTGGCTATGGTCCACATATGAGGATCTGATTCTGGCTGATACCGGATGTCTAATGGTGTCACTCCACCATCCAGGACACTAATATTCTGCACATGACCAGCATTTTGTAATTCTGAACCCCCAAGCGTAAGTCTGGCTGGTAGCAAAGCTGAGCTGTAGCCCTGCCCTTTGTTGGTGAGCTTCTATCATAAGGACCTGTTTCACCAGGACTGAGTCACAGCGAACTGGCATCACCCACACCTGGAGCTCAGCTAGACATTTAGGATTGGTACTGGGTTCTCAGTACCCAGAGCAAAAGACAGGTCATCTGCATAGCAGTGGTAGATGAGGGCATGACACCTGATTATTTCACACTGTGGTAACATGTGTATTGCAAAAAGTATAGGAGAGATGATAAGAACCTTGAAGAACACATGGCAATGATAAGTATACTCCAGAAGATTAAAATGGCTTCTCACCTGTGTGTCTTCTCTGGTGTGTAACAAGTTGTGATTTCTGTGTAAAACATTTCCCACACTCAGAACATTGAAATGGCTTCTCACCTGTGTGATTTCTGTGATGTATAACAAGAGCTGAGTTGTCTGCAAAACATTTCCCACACTCAGAACATGGAAATGGCTTCTCACCTGTGTGACTTCTGTGATGTATAACAAGAGCTGATTTGTGTGCAAAACCTTTCCCACACTCAGAGCATGGAAATGGATTCTCACCTGTGTGACTTTGCTGATGTCTAACAAGATGTGATTTCTGTGTAAAACATTTCCCACACTCAGAGCAAAAAAATGGCTTCTCACCTGTGTGACTTCTGTGATGTATAACAAGATCTGATTTGTGTGCAAAACATTTCTCACACTCAGAACATGGAAATGGCTTCTCACCTGTGTGACTTCTCTGATGTTTAACAAGTTGTGATTTCCGTGTAAAACATTTCCCACACTCAGTGCAAGAAATTGGATTCTCACCCGTGTGACTTCTGTTATGACTAACAAGACCTGATTTGTGTGCAAAACATTTCCCACACTCAGGACATGGAAATGGCCTCTCACCTGTGTGACTTCGCTGATGTCTAACAAGTTCTGATTTCTGGGCAAAACATTTCCCACACTCAGAGCAAGAAAATGGCTTCTCACCTGTGTGACTTCGCTGATGTCTAACAAGTTCTGATTTCCGGGCAAAACATTTCCCACACTCAGAGCAAGAAAATGGCTTCTCACCTGTGTGACTTCGCTGATGTCTAACAAGTTCTGATTTCCGGGCAAAACATTTCCCACACTCAGAGCAAGAAAATGCCTTCTCACCTGTGTGACTTTTGTTATGACTAACCAGATCTGATTTGTGTGTAAAACATTTCCCACACTCATGACATGGAAATGGCTTCTCAGCTGTGTGACTTTGCTGATGTGCAAAAAGATGTGATTTCTGTGCAAAACATTTTCCAGTCAGAACATGGAAATGGCCTCTCACCTGTGTGAATTCTTTGATGTCTAGCAAGTTGTGATTTCTGTGCAAAATATTTCCCACACTCAGAACATGGAAATGGTGATGTACCTGTGTGACTTCTCTTATGTGCATCAAGAGTTGATTTGTATGTAAAACATTTCCCACACTCAGAACAGGAATATGGTTTCTCACCTGTATGTATTCTCTTATGTATTACAAGAAGTGATTTGTATGTAAAACATTTCCCACACTCAGAACATGGAAATGGAGTCTCACCTGTGTGACTTCGCTGATGTTTAACAAGTTGTGATTTCCGGGTGAAACATTTCCCGCACTCAGAACATGGAAATGGCTTTTCACCAGTGTGATTTCGCTGATGTGTAACAAGATGTGATTTCAGTGTAAAACATTTCCCACACTCAGAACATGGTAATAGGTTCTCACCTGTGTGACGTCTCTGATGTGTAACAAGATGTGATTTCTCTGTAAAACATTTCCCACACTCAGAACATGGAAATGGCTTCTGACCTTTGTGTCTGCACTGATGTGAAACAAGTTGTGATTTGCAGGTAAAACATTTCCCACAGTCAGAACATATCAGTGGCCTCTCACCTGCCTTAGCTGCCTGATGGGTAATAAGCTTTGTGTTCTGTGTAAAACATTTGGCATCTATAGAACAGGGAAACACTGTATCTACTCTCAGAGCTGTAACAGATGCACCAATATCAGAGTGATCAGGAGAACATTTCCCAGGATCAGAGGGATCAGCTGATAGAGCTGGATATATAATTGGGGTAATTGGATTATCTCCTGGAGAATCCTGTCTACTGTCATCTTTTATGTCACAATCCGGGGATAACATTAGATGTCCTTCTGAGATATTCCTGCTTGTGTGTCCATCTGCTGGAAATAAAATACATTATGGGAATGTGACATTTGCTGTAACAATATTAATCTTGTAAACAATAGGAGAAAATTACATTCTGGGACACTTAATAGTAAATGTGTGTATTAAAACACAACATTTAATGAAGGCTTTATAATAATGTCTCCTAACGTTACTCCTGGAAGCATTGGTAAGGTAGCATTCCTTTATGTGTGTGCTCATACGCTGGTAAACCTGTATATGTGTTACTCACCCTTATATAAGGTATATTGCTACAGCAGAGAAGGTGTGGAACAAGGTACTTTACATGCAATACACCATATAATACACTGCAATCATCATCATCATCTGCTAGGTTACAATACACTGTTACACCCCCATAATCAGTGTATTACCTCTATATTCTCAGTAGTAATAAGGATGATGTGTGCACGGTAAGTATGATACAGAGAATTACATATCACAATCTATACAGCTGCCACCATACTTCTGCTTCTCATACGTGTGCTACTGGCAGCAGTGAAGATCTGAGTGAGAGTGCAGGGAAGACAGCAGAGTCTGATGAGAGAGAGATTGGATCTGCCTTTGGAGGGATGTACCACACCTGTCACCCCTGTTATTATATAAAATAATAAATAAGAGGGGCGTGGACTATCCAGACGTGCTTTCTGGAGCTCTCCTCACTAAGTGGTTTCTTATCTACCCTACCTAATAGCTCTCAGCCGCCGCTGGGACCAAGACCCAATCTATCAAGTCCCCCACTCCTCCTGCCCTAAAGCCGCTCACTCGGCTCAGTCTGGGCACCGTTCACTGCTGCAGCCTAGTGACGCAGCTGAAGCCACGGGCTGTATTCTGGGGCTACGTGTGCCCAGTCTTTCCTGCACGCTCCAGAGACCTGACTTGGAGGCGCTTTTGCCTCAGGTGGGAGCACTTGCTCTTCTGCTACTGCTGGGGACAGAACGGGCTGCGCACAGTCACCGGAGCCCGGCAGTGTATTGGAAAGTGAGGTGATGATCAAGCACTCTTGCTCTTTCTCCAAATTCCACTAGCTGATCTGCTAAGATATCCGTGTCGAACCCCCTACCCCGGAGACGTTGGACCTCTGACCCTGCTAGGTATGAAACATAGCTGCTGCTAGGAGAGGGTGGGGCTTGTGGGGCTCACCGGTTCTGTACGAATGTCCACTGGTAGGCCACCATCTTCAATGCCAACGCCCTTAGCACTCTACCTCCGCCCAGAGGGACATCTCCAAGCTCACAAGTGCCGCCCTCATGATGCTTCTGGATGCGTTGAAAGGGATATCCACACCCTTCTCCTGATACACGATCTACAGATCGTCCTTAGACATTCCGCTGAAATCCACCATCTTGTGCTTTCTCCTGCGCTGCAGTTACTCCTCTATTAACTTGGCTTCTCCAATCAGGTGACCGAAAAGCCACCTAGGATTATCCCACCGCTATGCCAGCAATTTCTGTGACCGGATGGTTCTCTATGAAAGCCCTCGCCCTGCCTCGTGTCCCGCCCCAGTCACAGAATGGATGTTTAGGTCACAGGGGATCTGGCCAATTAGGGGATTCCCACTTACTGTCAGTAACCGCCTACTACTGACACCACCCACTGCGCAGTGGGCGGGTACTACACTGTTACCACTAGACTCCTTGTTGCCATGGAGTCTGGAACCATGGTACTGCTCTGTATGCATCGACACGCTATCCACACCTGTGTGGTGTTGACGAATCACTAGTGGCTGGACTAGGACTCTGCACGGTAGCTGGCGGGAGGCGGAGCTTGGAGACGCTGAGTGCACCCTGGACAGCCAGAAAACAGAACTATGTTTGGTATAGCTCTGCAGATCACAAGATGAAGCTGTCGTCTTGAGGCAGATGTTTATTCACCCAGTCTTAAAAAAGACTTCCCTATTGCTAGGGGCAACAATAATACAGCAAGATGTTTACAGCAGAGTGAAAATGGTATAATACCTCTGGATGCTCATAGGCCTGCTCTTTTTATCTTACTCTAATATACATACCACAGGGGGTAAGTCCACCATGCTATTCTCAACCATTGTTTATCCATGTGATGTGCATGCCTTGGCCACATGCACAGCTACCATTGTCCTCTATGGACGGTGGGGAGTAGTCACTCTCCTTTGACCGTCCCATCCTGGAGGGTTAGTATCCGCCCTGGTGACGCTCAGTCTAGGCTGGGGGAAGTTTTCCCATCTAAACTACTTCCAGGAATCTGCCCGGGTACCCAGCTCACCATCTGCAGCCTAAAATTGGGCTCCAGAGATGGGCAGCCTAGAACCCCGGTCAGGGTTTCCTGCCCACCGACGGTGATCCCTATGGAGCTCCAGAAAACCAATCAGCTTGTTTTAAAGCTGAGCTGCTCCTCTTTCTCCCCATGATACTTCCATGTGGGAGGCTAGAGAGGAAGGCATTCCATTTTGGGGGAAAGTACTGGGGGAATCCAACAGCCTACACCAGGCATGTCCAAACTGCTGCCCTCCAGCTGCTGTGAAACTACATATCCCAGCATGCCCTGACACAGTTTTGCTGTCAGAGAATTCTAAAGCTGTGTCAGGGCATGCTGGGATGTGTAGTTTCTCAACAGCTGGAGGGCAGCAGTTTGGACATGCCTGGCCTACACAGTTATGGATTCCCCCCTCCTGGAACACACAACCAAGTGCATTTCACTTTAAATACAACTCAAATACACTATACACATTGTTGCTTAAATATACACTGAGCCTGTGTCCTACACAGGCTCCACATACCCAGGCACTGCAGTGCCTCACCATACTAATATATATATATTATATAAATATATAAATACACAGAAGTATCTTTATCTTGCGCCAACTCAGAAGCGGCACACTGGGAGAGGTCTTTGTTGGAAAACCTCAAACACATGCAGAGAAAACATAAATTCCCAAGTGCGCTAATAGTGAAAATGTAGTTACACAAATCTTCCAGCGGTTAATTCGTCGGAAAATGTAGACTGGAGGATATTTAGATCTGGGGACCTGTAACAGACACCCCTCACCAAAAAGTCACCCAAACAAGAGGCCAACAGGCCAATTAATAAAAAGTTTTTTTTAATAACATATATTTGAACATATGAATTTTGGTACACAATTCAAGATATAAAATTGTATCAATAAAACACAGCCACAACCAACATGTTTTTCAAGGTGCGAGCTCGAAGGGAGTATCTTCACAAACTAGGGTGTGATTTTCTGACTGACAAACCCAACGTGTTTCGTCTGATCGACTTCATCAGGGGTAACACATATAGGGAAAAGGATGAATTTCACTTGATAAATTCTTATGGCAGATCGTAACCTCTAAATAGGGATTAATCAAATTCTCCTTTATTAGAATTTAATGGGTACAGCTCCTATATTCGTGCTTCTAACTGGAGCTTAAGTGGTTATCCTTTATGTATATAAAATCTATAGAATAGTGTTTTTGTAAACACTGCCTTAAAACTAATCAAAATTCCTCCAGGGCCGTCTAAAAAAAATTCTTAATCATAGTCCATTGGGACTGTCAGCAACCATATGTTGGCGTTTTTGCAGACTAAAATGTGGTCTTCTACTCTTATGGTGAAAATTATTTCTGGTTTCAATGTTGACTCACGTTTGGCTGTGTTTCCAAACACAGCCAAACCTTCTCCAGGGATCTATTCCTTGAGACTTATTGAGGAAGTTGCATCTCTTTTACCCTTGTGATTACCAAACCAGCCATATAAGCTTTGAATTTTACGTGAGTCAACATTGAAACCAGAAAACAAAAACACTATTCTATAGATTTTATAGAGCTCGCACCTTGAAAAAGGTGAGGGAGTATCTAGAATCCATCCTACAAACATGTTGGTTGTGGCTGTGTTTTATTGATACAATTTTATATCTTGAATTGTGTACCAAAATTCATATGTTCAAATATATGTTATTAAAAAAAACTTTTTATTAATTGGCCTGTTGGCCTCTTGTTTGGGTGACTTTTTGGTGAGGGGTGTCTGTTACAGGTCCCCAGATCTAAATATCCTCCAGTCTACATTTTCCGACGAATTAACCGCTGGAAGATTTGTGTAACTACATTTTCACTATTAGCGCACTTGGGAATTTATGTTCTCTCTCTCTCTCTATATATATATATATATATATATATATAGCATCACATGTCCATCCCGCAACAAAGTCACTAGTATAGACAGGACCAGCACACTGTAGTCTAGTCAAAATGCAGTATTTACTCCATATGTGTGAATAAAGATACATGGCTCAGCATATACTCATCGTTAGCAAGCACAGGGAAACACAATAGACCTCCCGAACAGCCGTTTTCGGACTTAATCCATCATCAGGGGAACAGTCATCAAAAGTGCCATAGTGCCTTGTGCAAAAAATGCCTGTATAAAGTGCCAAAACCAAGCTCACTTGTGTGCTCTATTTAAGCACACCTACTGGTGCTTACCTGCCGCACCTGTGATCTCCAAACCCCCCCCCCCCCCCGATGATCGTATCCACCACCCTGCCTGTCTGGGTCCCCCGCCGTTGGAACGCAGTGGTGCAATGTGAATTGGTACTATGATGTGGCCACGCCCCTTCTCCACAAAGCGATGCCCCTACATTTTTGATGGGCGCACACTGACTTTGCTTTACAATATGGGAGGGGGAGCACCAATTCACTTTCTGCCAAATTGTCTAGTTCCATCTCTGGTGCAGAGTGTCCGGAATAGCTACACAGCCCAGCAGCACTGTCACCCCCTCCCTCCCCCTTGCAGCACTGTCACCCCCCCTCCCTCCCCCCTCGCAGCACTTTTGTAGTGTCCAAATCAAGGCTGAGTTTTTATATTTAAATCATTAATAAGAACCTTAATTCCGATGGAACCCAGAAAAGCACAGGTAGGACCCCAATTTTGAAAAGTGAGGGGTCCCTGGGACCCACTTTTTTTTGGGATCATCGCGATCACTCCCTGGAGTGCTGAGGTGCCGGGAGCATAGCTCCCAGACCCCAGCGCCCTACGATCCCCCGTGAGTGGCGCACGCTCCTGCAGCTTGGGGCGCTCGTACCGGCTGCCGTGGCTAGCCACCTCTGTAGTGCTCCGCTCACAACGGCACACACAGCGCTGCCGCAGGAGCTGATCTCCTGGCTGCAGTGGTTCCGCTCTTCCCCGGCACACCGGGGGGGGTTCCCTCACTGCCGCGGTAGCCGGAGAGGTCCATACATTTTAAAGATGTCACCTAGCGCCAGTATTCACCACCGTTCAAAAGTTTGGGGTCACCCAGACAATTTCGTGTTTTCCATGAAAACTCAGTTATTTATCAAATGAGTTGCACAATGAACAGAACATATAGTCAGGACATTGCCAGGGCTAGAAATAATGATTTTTATTTGAAATAATAATTTTCTCCTTCAGACTTTGCTTTCGTCAAAGAATGCTCCCTCTGCAGCAATTACAGCATTGCAGACCTTTGGCGTTCTAGCTGTTCATTTGTTGAGGTATCTGAAGAAATTTCACCCCACGCTTCCTGAAGCTCCTCCCACAAGTTGGATTGGCTTGATGGGCACTTCTTGCATATCATACGGTCAAGCTGCTCCCACAACAGCTCAGTGGGGTTGAGATCTGGTGACTGCGCTGGCCACTCCGTTACAGACAGAATACCAGCTGCCGGCTTCTTCCATAAATAGGTCTTGTATAATTTGGAGGTGTGCTTTGGGTCATTGTCCTGTTGTAGGAGGAATTCCCTTTTACCTTTTACAAATCTCCCACTTTACCAGCACCAAAGCAGCTCCAGACCATCACATTACCTCCACCATGCTTGACAGATGACGTCAGGCACTCTTCCAGCATCTTTTCACTTGTTCCGAGTCTCACAAATGTTCTTCTGTGTGATCCAAACACCTCAAACTTCGATTCATCTGTCCATAACACTTTTCTCCAATCATCCTCTGTCCAATGTCTGTGTTATTTGGCCCATATGAATCTTTTCCTTTTATTGGCGTTTTCTTTGCCACTCTGCCTAGAAGGCCAGCATCCCGGAGTCGCCTCTTCACTGTAGACGTTGACACTGGCGTTTTGCGGGTACCATTTAATGAAGCTGCCAGTTGAGGACCTGTGAGGCATCTATTTCTCAAACTAGAGACTCTAATGTACTTGTCTTCTTGCTCAGTTGTGCACCAGGGCCTCCCACTTCTCCTTCTGCTCTGGTTAGAGCCTGTTTGTGCTGTTCTCTGAAGGGGTTATGAACCACAGGTAGTGGTTCATTCCTGTTTTCCGTATTTTATGTTTATAGTTGTCTTGCAGGCCAGGATTTCCCGTTGCTCTGGTTTAAGAAGATTCTTGTTTGCTGCCAGTGGTGAGTCTGTGTAATTGCAGCTCGTTCCCATGTGTTCAGCCTCACCTGTCTGTTGATTGCACCTCTCAGTTGTGCAGCAGGGCAGCTGCACGACATAATTAATTAAGACTCTATGTTATATTTTGGCTCAGTGCAATTCACAGATGCTGGTGATATTTCCAGGGTTCCAGAGTTCTGAGCTAGTCCCTGCCAGTTCCTGAGCTCCTGTCTAGCAGTGTCTGTCTAGCTGCTTCCAGTGTCAGTTCCTGAGTGTCAGTTCCTGTGTCTGATTCCGTGTCCTGCCATGAAGCATTCCTGTCCAGAAGTCCTGTGGCTTTGTCTGTGCCTGGTCGAATATCTGGCTTCTTGTTGTCCACCAGTCTGTCGTTTGGGACTCTGCCTGTTCTCCAGTTCTGAGAGTCTGTGTCGGCTACATTGGGGGTTCCTGTCCGTTTGCCAGTATTTGTAACGGTTCCGTGAGTAGCGGCTTTGCTGCATCCGTCGGCCTAGGCCGCAGTATTCTTTAGTTATATTTAGTTACTGGTGTTTTGCAGAGGGTTCTGCTTATGCTGTCACCGCCGGTATGCAAAAGTATTGTGTCGTCGTGTGGACAACATTTCCTTTGTTGTTCTTTTCCTTTGGCGGCGTGCCGCACATATATTTAGTTTTAGGGTAGTTAGTAGCCCCTAGCTTTCTGTTTTAGTTAGAGGTCCGCTTTTTATTATCCTGTCTCTATTCACGCCTTGTTTCACACCAAGACCTGGGGGCATCGGAGTTGGGCAGACATAATTCGCCCTTCAAATGCGGCTGCCATGGGCCCAAGAACCCATAGTTACTCAGGCGTGAACTGACCACAAGGGTAAAACAACGGAGGTAGGGTGCTAGTGGCTATTTCCACACCACACCTTATTTCAACGTCACGTTCTGGTGCTCAGGACTCACTACGCAACATCTCCCTTGTTCTGAGCACCAGGAACCTAACATTATCACCAGCCATACCACAAAAAAGAAAGAAAAAAAAACTTTTTTTGGCCCAGTCCAGTGTCTAGTCTAGAATCCAGTCTTGTCAAAAATCCAGTCCTGTCTAAAACTCAGTGTGCAGAATCCAGTCCGGTGTTTAGAATCCAGTCCTGTCTAAAACTCTGTGCAGAATCCAGTCCGGTGTTTAGAATCCAGTCCTGTCTAAAACTCAGTGTGCAGAATCCAGTCCGGTGTTTAAAAATCCAGCCCAGTCTTGTCTTGTTTAAAAGTCCAGTCTAATCTTGTCTTACAATCTTGTCTAGTTTGAAATCCTCCTATGCAAGCCCTGCAAGCATCTCTCAGCCCTGAACTCTGCTTTCAGTGCTTTGAACCCTGAGTGGCTGGAAGTTTTGCAGCAATCCTTAAGGCAACTGCAAACCTTCTGACCAAATTTTTGCTTATTTTGCCAGAAGTTGTTGAGAGTTCATCCTATAAAGAGACTCTTGCTCACAGTATGGTGACAAGTGAATCCTCAGGTTTAATTAAAGAGAAAAGGTTTAAAAGTTTTCCACGGCCCAGGCTAGTCTAGAATCCAGCCCTGTCTAAAACTCAGTGTGCAGAATCAAGTCCGCTGTTTAAAAATCCAGTCTTGTCTAGTTTAAAAGTCTAGTCTTGTCGTGTCTAACAACAATCGTGTCTAACAACAATCGTGTCTAACAACAATCGTGTCTAGTCTTGTCTTTTTTGAAATCCTCCTATGCCTACTATGCAAGCATCGCTCTCAGCCCTGAACTCTGCTTTCAGTGCTTTGAAACCTGAGCGGCTGGAAGTTTTGCAGCAATCCTTAAGGCAACTGCAAAACCATCTGACCAAAATTTTGCTTACTTTGCCAGAAGTTGTTGAGAGTTCATCCTATAAAGAGACTCTTGCTCACAGTATGGTGACAAGTGAATCATCAGGTTTAGTTAAAGAGAAAAGGTTTAAAAGTTTTCCGCGGCCCAGGCTCTCAGAATAGGAGCGTCTGCATCGCAGAATCTTAGATTTATGCCTATATTGTGGGGGTTTAGGCCACTATTTGCAGACCTGTGAGTTGAGCAAGCCAAAGTGTGGCGACAAGTCATGCCCTCTGGCCAAGTTGAGTCAGGATACATGACCTACTCCTGTCAACTGTGGCAGAGGTGCTTGTCACACAACCCACACTAAAAAGCTCTCTGTCCTATAATTGGGGTTTTTGGGCTAGGGAGCCCCATTATAGATTCAGGAACCAAAGGAGAATGTTTCTCTCCTCTCTTGATTTTCCTGTGGAAGCAGAGTTGCAAACCCCTGGAGCCGGGCCCGATGCCCAGAGTCCTGGAGCCGTGCCCAATGCCCAGAGTCCTGGAGCCGTGCCCAATGCCCAGAGTCCTGGAGCCGTGCCCAATGCCCAGAGTCCTGGAGCCGTGCCCAATGCCCAGAGTCCTGGAGCCGTGCCCGGTGCCCAGAGTCCTGGAGCCGTGCCCGGTGCCCAGAGTCCTGGAGCCGTGCCCGGTGCCCAGAGTCCTGGAGCCGTGCCCGGTGCCCAGAGTCGTGCCGCCGTGCCCAGAGTCCTGGAGCCGTGGCCGGTGCCCAGAGTCGTGCCCGGTGCCCAGAGTCCGGAGCCGTGCCCAGAGTCCTGGAGCCGTGCCCGGTGCCCAGAGTCCTGGAGCCGTGCCCGGTGCCCAGAGTACCGGGTGCTCTAGGTTATAGAGGGACATCGAATATTATAGCTCAGGTGTCAATACCAGAAGGGGTCTCAGAAGCTGTTACCCCAGGTAAGGACTTGAAAAGAGCAACCCCAGAAAGGGTATCTAAAACCATATAGTTCCAGAAGGGAACTCGAGAAGTAAAACTCCAGAAGGGATCTTTGAAGTAATATCCCCAAGTGGGGTCTCGAGAGACGCAGCCCCTAAGAAGGGTCTAGAGGTCGCTTCCCCAGGAAAGCACTTAAGAGGCATAGCGTTAGTGGAGGTTCTGAAGGTTATAGCTTCAGCAAAAGTCCCGGAAGTCATAGTCCCGAGAGAAGTTTTTACTGGAACCGACGGCCCGGTCCCAGTAAAAGAATCCGAGGTGCTGACAGCAGCGGGGTTCCCGAAGGCCACTGACGCAGCGGGGTTCCCGAAGGCCACTGACGCAGCGGGGTTCCCGAAGGCCACTGCCCCAGCGGGGTTCCCGAAGGCCACTGCCCCAGCGGGGTTCCCGAAGGCCACTGCCCCAGCGGGGTTCCCGAAGGCCACTGCCCCAGCGGGGTTCCCGAAGGCCACTGCCCCGGGTGGGGTTCAGAAAGTCACTGCCCCGGGTGGGGTTCAGAAAGTCACTGCCCCGGGTGGGGTTCAGAAAGTCACTGCCCCGGGTGGGGTTCAGAAAGAGTCTCAGCCCATTGCTTTGACTACAGGATGTGCTTTTCTGTCATCTTCTAAAGTTTCGGTACCTAGGGGAATGCAACCAATCTATGGTCTGCTCTCAGATTCCGAAACTGATAAGGTTTCTTATATGCCGGGGCACTCTGGTAGGAGACGGAAGAAGCATCTGATTGCTCGACCTATATGTTTTGAAGAATGTTATGAGCCAGAGATTTCTTCCTTTCCTGGTGTCGCCAAGCAAGCACAGGGTAAAAAAGAAAAATACATTTCTCTTTCATCCACTAGGGGACACTGGAGTCCTATACAATAGGGGTGTGAAGCTTGCAACCGGAGGTGTGGTACAATCTAAAATTAGCATTGCCTGCACAGCCGGTTCCTCCCCCTTCACATCCCTCCTCCCTCAGTTTAGAAAATTGTGCCGAGGAGGTAACAGGCACTGAAGAGAGCTCCTGCTCCATGAAGTTTTGTTTATATATTTATTTATTTTTAATCCTTTATGACTGGCCCAATCCCTCCTAACTAAAGGGAGGGTGCAGGTCTTAAAAGACAAGATGGTAAATGCCCTATCCCACCTAAATGAAAGGGGGTGCAGGCTTTACCAGAAGTGAAAGCTGCGTCCCCCTAATAAAAAGGAGGACAAGGTTCAGGATTGAGAGACAAGGATTCCTTCTAAAGGGGTCTGCATCTCTCTCAACATACAACTGTGAGTACTGGTTGTTTTATTGCAGGCGCGCCGGACAGCGGTCAGTGTGGGGCGGGATCCCCTGTCAGCAGGTGCCGCTACGGGACCCGGGGAGAGGAGGAGGAGAGCGGTCCCGGTGCATGCCGTCTAAAACATAGTGCTGCGCGGTTGAGATCTTTCAGCCACGTGTGGGGGAGGCCAGCGGTGAGCGCACAGTAGATAGCGCACTTTAAGTCTTCCCTGCCAGCAGAGAAAGACGCCGCTACGGGAGCTGTGAGAGCGGTCCCGGCGCGCGACGGCCAGCGGGAGATTTGTATTACAGCGCTGTGGAGCACTTAACCTCAGCCGCCGGAGGCGGGGAGGAGACGCTACAGTGAGCACGAAGCTGAGGAGAATTCCTCAGCCGCGTGAAGACACGGCCATAGAGTGTAAGCAGGGGGGCTCACCAGTGGAAGATCCCCCTTCTAAATAAAGTGTCCAAAATTTTTAATGGTCGGCCATCTTAAAAATCATGCAAGCATGGAGTGCACCTCCCCCTATTATAGATTAATAGTAACACAGCACACCCTGCTGGTGAAATGTTATATGAGAATCTCCTGAAGAATATAATGGGATTATGAGGTCTTTTCAAAGGAACTCTATTACAAAGAGCCTACAGAAAATACGTAGAAGCAAGTGAAGCCAACTCTAACACCGTAGCTGACGTACAGTTGGGTGTGAGGCGGTTGCAAGTCGGCTGGTGTAAAGACAAAAGAAATTAAATATTTTAATTTATTTTTTATTTATATTTTCTTCTCTACAATATAGAGATATTTCCAGCCAGGCAACTCAATACCTTTTGCTTCCGTCATATATTACAGTCTTTCTCTTCCTAGTTTAAAGGGTGAAAGCGCTGCGACGCGGTCTGGTAAGGGGTTTGGTCAACATGTCTAAAACACCAACCAAGACATCCAAGACCTTTTATGTTTGCATGTAACGGAATGAGCATGCGGATGGCAGCTCCGAGGTGTGCGATTCCTGCTTAGACAAGGACATTCCACCTGAGAGCAGTGCTCCGGCTAGGTCATGGAAAAATAACCTTGCAGATAAAATCTCCAATGAGATGGCGGACTCCCGCACGCAACAATCAAAGGCTGCAGGATTCTCAAAGACGATGGAACACGTTCTCATCAGGTTAACGCCGCCCGCACAAGCCGTAACAAATGTATGCAGGGCAGTTAAAAGGCCTAATCCTCTTGTACCAGAAGCAGAGGAGTAAAGGGTCTTCTCATTGATACAGAGGAGATGAGTTCTTTGAATCTAACCTAGCTGCCGATTTTCCAGAAGAGGACACGGCAATTTCAGGTATTGATTCTTTAAGCGAAGCGGTGAAGGCGATCCTAAACTTTAAGGTAGCAGAAGTAAAAGGAGCCAGAAGAATTCAAATGGTTCGAATCCCACAAACCGCGTTCAGCAGCGTTTCCTATTTTTAAATCCCTCCAATCTCAAATGGAGGAGGCTAAATGGAGACAGCCTGACAAACGTTTTCAATTTTTGAACACAGTGTTTCAAGTACCTTATCCCCCACCTAGTGGTGTAATGGATAAGTGGGAGACTCCACCGGTAGTGGACGTTTCCCTAGGAAGGTTGTCAAAGATGACAATCTTACCGTTACCTAATGTAACGACTTCACGAGGTTGACACAGCTTTAAAGTAAATTTTTGTAGCAGAAACTGAGACCTACTGTCGTCTACGCTTGGGTTACCATGGCCAGGGGCACATGGTCTGGACATATTGTACAGGCTATTGAAGAAAAAAATTGCTTGGCAGAAATTACCCAACTTGCGGAACACATTCAAGAATCCGCTTCATACTTGCGTCAAGCCTCTAAAGATATTCGCAGGCTAGCATCGCGCGTCTCTGCATCAGCCATAATCGGCTAGACGGACGGAGAATGGTGAGAAGACTGACACCAAGAGGGCGGTAGAATCCATCCCCTTTGGGGGTGAGATACTTTTAGGTCCAGAGTTGGACAAGTGGATTTTGCAAGCTACAGCAGGGAAGTCCTCTTTTCTGCCTACTCCTTATACAAGAGCCACTCCACAAGTTAGGAGAGGTTATTCGGGAACAGCGTTTAATTCATTTAGATCGCCGTCCTTGCGAGCCAGAGGAAGAGGCTTCGGTACACAAGTACGTGGGGGCAGAGATAGAGGCCGCTCACAGGCAGCAGCCAAAAAGATAAACCTGCTGAAGAGACGAGACCAGGGCAGGACGGTCTCCCGGCTCACCTGAGATCCCCCTTGATGGTGCACATCTGGACGGTTTCGGAACATCTGGGCCAACACCGCACCAGAATTTTGGATAAATTACCTAATCTCCCAGGGGTACAACCCGTGTTTTCCCACAGAGGCCTCACAGTCAGTTTTTTTTTTTTTTACAAGGATTGCCTCTGTGCCCTCAGTAAGCAAAAGCACGACTGCCTGCATCAAACATTGCTGCGGTCAGAGGTCATTATTCCGTTTCCCGCCTCTGAGAGGTACGGGTCTCTATTCCAATTTTTTGTCATGCCAAAGCCAGATGGGACGGTCATGCCGATACTCTATTTAAAAGTTTTAGACCAGTTTCTAAGGGTCTACAGATTCCAGATAGAACCACTCCAGTCGGTCATTGCAGGCTTAGAACAAGACGAGTTCATGGTATCCATGGACATAAAGGCTGCATATCCCAATCCGGGCCCTTCACCAGGCTTACATAAGGGTCGCACGGGTGACGGATCCCTACCAATTCAGGGCCTTGCCGTTCAGTCTATCATCGGCCCCAAGACTCTGTACGAAGATCATGGCAATCATGGTTTCAGAATCGGGACTATTGAGGGTTACGTTTAGTCCTTATCTAGACGATGTACTAATCAAGGCATCCTCTCGGGAACAGTTGATCAAGGATGTTCAGACATCTCATCAATTTCTCATTCAACATGGATGAATTGTGGATTTCTAGAATTCCTACCTCATGCCAACTCAACGGATTCAATTCCTCGGTCTCATCTTGGACACGGTACAATTAAGCGTATTCCTACCAGAGAATAAGGTCCAGGACCTATAGAGATCAGTGGCTCCGGTACTGAGGTCACAAACGGTTTCTCTACACCTCTGGGTGCAACTTCTCGGGATGATGGTGACGTCTGTCTAAGCTCTCCTGTACGACAGACTTCATTCCCGACCATTACAGATGAACCTCATTGCTCAGGGAGCAGGGTTGCACCGGCTTCCACATCAAAGAATACGACTTCCAAGGCAAGAGATTCGGCATTTGGGATTGGAGGATCCTGACAACAGACGCCAGTCTCAGAGGTTGGGATGCCGTTTTAGAGATTGCTACTGGAGAGCAGACTTACCCGTAAACATTCTCGAACTAAGAGCAGTTTAAAATGCACTTTTCTTAGCCGAAGACCAAGTCATGGGCCAACACATAAGGATGCAGTCGGTCAAGGTCACGACGACGACATGCATAAACCGTCAAGGTGGAACACGGTGCAGGGTGGCGTTAAAAGAAGCCACACAGATATTGTGGACAGAAAAGCGAATCATCCTCCTCTCTGCAGTGTTCATTCAAGGTGTGGAGAACTAGGAAGCAAATTATCTCAATCACCAGGACATGCATGACAGTGGTGCCTACATCCACTGAATTTTATTTTTTATACATGGTGGTGAAGAGATGGGGTCTACCTAAAGTCGACCTAATGGCGTACGACAATACAATCTGCTGCCCAGATATGTGTCCAGGACAAAAGATCCAGCAGCACATGGAGTTGACGCATTCACACTTCCTTGGTGTTACAGGAAGGTTTTACATTTTTCCACTTTTCCAACTCGTACCCAGGTTTTCTGAAGACGTTAAAACGAGAGCGAGTGTGGTCGGTTCTAACCGCACCAGATTGGCCCCGCAGGAGTGGGTACTCAAACCTGCGAGGGTTACTAGCGGAAGATCCTTGACGGATACCTCAGAGAGAGGACCTGCTATCTCAGGGACCGTTCCAACACCCAGACCTGAACAGGTTACGTTTAACGGCATGGCTATTGAAACCATGGACTGGTGTCAAGAATGTGGGTGGAATTCGACGAACTTCCACTTTTCCAGACTTCTACTTTTCCTTTCGGCCGGTCTGGAGGTAGGACTGAGGCTGGGCTATCTGAAGGCTCAAGTTTCGGTTCTCTCCATCCTATTTCAAGAACGGTTAGCATCCTTGCCAGAGGTTCAAACCTTTTTACAGGGTGTTCAGAGGATCCACCCCCCTTTTTCGTCCTCCCACTGCACCTTGGGATGTAAATTTGGTGTTGGATTTTTGTGACCACCAACTTTTGAGCCTATAGGAAGAACGGTCCTGACATATCTACTCTTGGATGTTCGCATTACTGCTTGCCTTAGCTTCGGCCGGGCGGGTTTCTGGGTTGGGAGCCTTATCGTGTAAAGGCCCCTTTTTACATTTTTCATGAGGATAGGGCAGAACTCCGTACAAGAGCAGATTTCCTTCCTCAGGTTGTTTTGGGGTCTCACGTAAAACAGTCACTTGTGGGTCCATCTTTCCAGGATCTCGCAGTTGGGGACGTGTCCTGGGATGTGGCCCGAGCTTTACGGGTAAACGTACAGGTTACGTCGTCTTTCAGATATTCAGGCTGTTTGAATTAAGGATGGGCCAACGAAGGGTTGACCAGCATCTAAATAGTCTTTGTCTAAATAGATTAGACTTGCCATTTCGGCAAGCTTATATTTCCTGTGGGAAACAGGTTCCGGTTCAGATGGGTGCTCATACTACCCGCTCAGTGGGTGCCTCAGGGGCGGCTGCCAGAGGTGTTTACACTACTCAACTTGCAGAGCGGCATTGTGGTCCTCAGCCCACACGTTCGCGAAATTTTGCAAGTTTGATGCCTTTGCGTCCGGAGACTCTACGTTCGGACGTTTGGTTTTGCAGACCACCGACAGCACTCCCTCCCTGGAAGATAACTTTGGGACGTCCCCTATTGTATAGGACTCTAGCGTCCCCTAGTGGATGAAAGAGAAAAGAGGATTTTGGTACTTACCGATAAATCCATTTCTCTGAATCCTCTAGGGGACACTGGACGCCCGCCTCGGTGCTGTCGACCTGCTGTGTTCAAAAGTTCTTGTTAAAACAGTTTGTGCAAACAGCGTTAGTTTTTCTGTCAAATGAGTTATTGGTTGCTGTTTGCTTTGTTGTACGGTTCGGTTCCTCGCTATGGGCTCTAGTATCATGTCCTATTCTCTCGGTCAAATTTTCCAAACTGAGGAAGGAGGGATGTGAAGGGGGAGGAACCGGCTGTGCAGGCAATGCTAATTTTAGATTGTGCCACACCTCCGGTTGCAAGCTTCACACCCCTATTGTATAGGACTCCAGTGTCCCCTAGAGGATTCAGAGAAATGGATTTATCGGTAAGTACCAAAATCCTCTTATTGCCGACTCTTGCCTTGTGGTGTATATAAAAAAAAGAAAGAAAAAAAAACAACATTTTTTCCCTCGTCTTGTGTCCAGTGGCCACCGTCAAGAGGGGGGCACTGTTACAAGCTGTTGCCACAGCTTGGGGTAAATTTACTAAAGTTGGGAGATTTTTAGAACTGGTGATGTTGCCCATGGCAACCAATCAAATTCTATTTACCATTTATCAAGCTGCTTCTAGCAGATAGTAGATATAATCTGATTGGTTGCTATAGGTAACATCACCAGTTGGTAAAATCTCCCACCTTAGTAAATTGACCCCCTTGTTTCTGTTTCTTGTCTTTGTCTGTTTGTTCCAGTGTCAGGTTTATTAATGTATACCTTGTTTTAGAAAGTCTGAATTTTGGGGTCCTTTGGCTCCTCCTCAAAGTGGGGGTAATGTTATGAGCGACAGCTGTGGCTCATTCCTGTTTTGCATTTTGGTTATGTATTTTATGTTATACTTCTGTTTATGTTCCCCGTGGGTGTCATGGGGTGTTCGGAGCTCACCCTTAAGGAGAGGGTACTGTTATGAACCACAGGTAGTGGTTCATTCCTGTTTTCCCTATTTTAGGTTTATAGTTGTCTTGCAGGCCAGGATTTCCCGTTGCTCTGGTTTAAGAAGATTCTTGTTTGCTGCCAGTGGTGAGTCTGTGTAATTGCAGCTTGTTCCCATGTGTTCAGCCTCACCTGTCTGTTGATTGCACCTCTCAGTTGTGCAGCAGGGCAGCTACACGACAATTAATTAACTCTCTGTTATATTCTGGCTCAGTGCAATTCACAGACACTGGTGATATTTCAAGGGTTCCAGAGTTCTTGAGTTCTGAGCTAGTCCCTGCCAGTTCCTGAGCTCCTGTCTAGCAGTGTCAGTCTAGCTGCTTCCAGTGTCAGTTCCTGTGTCTGATTCCGTGTCCTGCCATGAAGCATTCCTGTCCAAAAGTCCTGTGGTTTTGTTTGTGCCTGGTCGAATATCTGGCTTTTTGGTGTCCACCGGTCTGTTTGGGATTCTGCCTGTCCTCCATTTCTGAGAGTCTGTGTCGGCTACATTGGGGGTTCCTGTACGTTTGCCAGTATTTGTAACGGTTCCGTGAGTAGCGGCTTTGCCGCATCCGTTGGCCTAGGCCGCAGTATTCTTTGGTTATAATAAGAATTTACTCACCGGTAATTCTATTTCTCGTAGTCCGTAGTGGATGCTGGGAACTCCGTAAGGACCATGGGGAATAGCGGCTCCGCAGGAGACTGGGCACAAAAGTAAAGCTTTAGGACTAGCTGGTGTGCACTGGCTCCTCCCCCTATGACCCTCCTCCAAGCCTCAGTTAGGATACTGTGCCCGGACGAGCGTACACAATAAGGAAGGATTCATGAATCCTGGGTAAGACTCAAACCAGCCACACCGTACAACTTGTGATCTGAACCCAGTTAACAGTATGATAACAGAGGAGCCTCTTGAAGGATGGCTCACTACAACAATAACCCGATTTAGTTAACAATAACTATGTACAAGTATTGCAGACAATCCGCACTTGGGATGGGTGCCCAGCATCCACTACGGACTATGAGAAATAGAATTACCGGTGAGTAAATTCTTATTTTCTCTGACGTCCTAGTGGATGCTGGGAACTCCGTAAGGACCATGGGGATTATACCAAAGCTCCCAAACGGGCGGGAGAGTGCGGATGACTCTGCAGCACCGAATGAGAGAACTCCAGGTCCTCCTCAGCCAGGGTAACAGATTTGTAGAATTTAGCAAACGTGTTTGCCCCTGACCAAGTAGCTGCTCGGCAAAGTTGTAAAGCCGAGACCCCTCGGGCAGCCGCCCAAGATGAGCCCACCTTCCTTGTGGAGTGGGCATTTACAGATTTTGCCTGTGGCAGGCCTGCCACAGAATGTGCAAGCCGAATTGTACTACAAATCCAACGAGCAATAGTCTGCTTAGAAGCAGTAGCACCCAGCTTGTTGGGTGCATACAGGATAAACAGCGAGTCAGATTTTCTGACTCCAATCGTCCTGGAAACATATTTTCAGGGCCCTGACTACGTCCAGCAACTTGGAGTCCTCCAAGTCCCTAGTAGCCGCAGGTACCACAATAGGCTGGTTCAGGTGAAACGCTGAAACCACCTTAGGGAGAAATTGAGGACGAGTCCTCAATTCCGCCCTATCCGTATGAAATATCAGGTAAGGGCTTTTATAAGACAAAGCCGCCAATTCTGATACGCGCCTGGCTGAAGCCAGGGCCAACAGCATTACCACTTTCCATGTGAGATATTTTAAGTCCACAGTGGTAAGCGGTTCAAACCAATGTGATTTTAGGAATCTCAAAACCACATTGGAGATCCCAGGGTGCCACTGGAGGCACAAAAGGAGGCTGTATATGCAGTACCCCCTTGACAAACGTCTGAACTTCAGGAACTGAAGCCAGTTCTTTCTGGAAGAAAATCGACAAGGCCGAATTTTGAACCTTAATGGACCCTAATTTTAGGCCCATGGACAGTCCTGTTTGCAGGAAATGCAGGAAACGACCTAGTTGAAATTCCTCTGTAGGGGCCTTCCTGGCCTTGCACCACGCAACATATTTCCGCCAAATACGGTGATAATGATGTGCGGTTACATCCTTCCTGGCTTTGATCAGGGTAGGGATGACTTCATCCGGAATGCCTTTTTCCTTCAGGATCCGGCGTTCAACCGCCATGCCGTCAAACGCAGCCGCGGTAAGTCTTGGAACAGACAGCGTCCTTGCTGGAGCAGGTCCCTTCTTAGAGGTAGAGGCCACGGGTCCTCCGTGAGCATCTCTTGAAGTTCCGGGTACCAAGTTCTTCTTGGCCAATCCGGAGCCACGAGTATAGTCTTTACTCCTCTCCGTCTTATAACTCTCAGTACCTTGGAAATGAGAGGCAGAGGAGGGAACACATACACTGACTGGTACACCCACGGTGTTACCAGAGCGTCCACCGCTATTGCTTGAGGGTCCCTTGACCTGGCGCAATACCTTTCTAGTTTTTTGTTGAGGCGGGACGCCATCATGTCCACCTTTGGTTTTTCCCAACGGTTTACAATCATGTGGAAGACTTCTGGATGAAGTCCCCACTCTCCCGGGTGGAGATCGTGTCTGCTGAGAAAGTCTGCTTCCCAGTTGTCCACTCCCGGAATGAACACCGCTGACAGTGCTATCACATGATTTTCCGCCCAGCGAAGAATCTTTGCAGCTTCTGCCATTGCCCTCCTGTTTCTTGTGCCGCCCTGTCTGTTTACGTGGGCGACTGCCGTGATGTTGTCCGA